>NC_074683.1:50223099-50230599 GCF_029448725.1 Salvelinus fontinalis | reverse complement strand
CCTACGTATAGCTCTATGCTGAGCAGTACTTCTCTATAGACCCAGTCGAGTGGCATGGCCCTACGTATAGCTCTATGCTGAGCAGTCCTTCTCTATAGACCCAGTCGAGTGGCCCTACGTATAGCTCTATGCTGAGCAGTACTTCTCTATAGACCCAGTCGAGTGGCATGGCCCTACGTATAGCTCTATGCTGAGCAGTACTTCTCTATAGACCCAGTCGAGTGGCATGGCCCTACGTATAGCTCTATGCTGAGCAGTACTTCTCTATAGACCCAGTCGAGTGGCCCTACGTATAGCTCTATGCTGAGCAGTACTTCTCTATAGACCCAGTCGAGTGGCATGGCCCTACGTATAGCTCTATGCTGAGCAGTACTTCTCTATAGACCCAGTCGAGTGGCCCTACGTATAGCTCTATGCTGAGCAGTACTTCTCTATAGACCCAGTCGAGTGGCCCTACGTATAGCTCTATGCTGAGCAGTACTTCTCTATAGACCCAGTCGAGTGGCATGGCCCTACGTATAGCTCTATGATAAGCAGTACTTCTCTATAGACCCAGTCGAGTGGCATGGCCCTACGTATAGCTCTATGATGAGCAGTACTTGTTTAAAACAGGTTTTTAAACTATTCATTATTCGTCTGAACTCTGCAGTTTACTTTGGGGTTGAAACATTTCCGTATAGGATTATGGGAAAACAAATGTCTTGTCCCCCCCCCCCCCCCCCCCTAAAAAAGTGTTTTTGTAGTTTATTTGAGGCAGAGATGGGTAGAGTACCAAATCAAATCAAATCAAATACAGTATACAATATAACAAATACAAATACAATATAACGTTACTTAAGTAAAACTACGGTTGCTTACATTGTCATTTACTCAAGTAAAAATAACAGTAGCCCTCTGAGGAAAGTACTTCAGTACTAGTTATACCTCATGGTGAACTGGGATACTACTTCAGTACTAGTTATACCTCATGGTGAACTGGGATACTAGTTATACCTCATGGTGAACTGGGATACTACTTCAGTACTAGTTACACCTCATGGTGAACTGGGATACTACTTCAGTACTGGTTACACCTCATGGTGAACTGGGATACTACTTCAGTACTAGTTAAACCTCATGGTGAACTGGGATACTACTTCAGTACTAGTTACACCTCATGGTGAACTGGGATACTACTTCAGTACTAGTTAAACCTCATGGTGAACTGGGTTACTACTTCAGTACTAGTTATACCTCATGGTGAACTGGGATACTACTTCAGTACTAGTTACACCTCATGGTGAACTGGGATACTACTTCAGTACTAGTTAAACCTCATGGTGAACTGGGATACTAGTTACAACTCATGGTGAACTGGGATACTACTTCAGTACTAGTTACACCTCATGGTGAACTGGGATACTACTTCAGTACTAGTTACACCTCATGGTGAACTGGGATACTACTTCAGTACTAGTCAAACCTCATGGTGAACTGGGGTACTACTTCAGTACTAGTTACACCTCATGGTGAACTGGGATACTACTTCAGTACTAGTTACACCTCATGGTGAACTGGGATACTACTTCAGTACTGGTTACACCTCATGGTGAACTGGGATACTACTTCAGAACTAGTTAAACCTCATGGTGAACTGTGATACTAGTTAAACCTCATGGTGAACTGGGATACTAGTTCAGTACTAGTTACACCTCATGGTGAACTGGGATACTACTTCAGTACTAGTTACACCTCATGGTGAACTGGGATACTCCTACAGTACTAGTTACACCTCATGGTGAACTGGGATACTACTTCAGTACTAGTTACACCTCATGGTGAACTGGGATACTACTTCAGTACTAGTTACACCTCATGGTGAACTGTGATACTACTTCAGTACTAGTTACACCTCATGGTGAACTGGGATACTACTTCAGTACTAGTTACACCTCATGGTGAACCGGGATACTACTACAGTACTAGTTACACCTCATGGTGAACTGGGATACTACTTCAGTACTAGTTACATTTACATTTACATTTAAGTCATTTAGCAGACGCTGGGATACTACTTCAGTACTAGTTAAACCTCATGGTGAACTGTGATACTAGTTAAACCTCATGGTGAACTGGGATACTACTTCAGTACTAGTTACACCTCATGGTGAACTGGGATACTACTTCAGTACTAGTTACACCTCATGGTGAACTGGGATACTAGTTACACCTCATGGTGAACTGGGATACTAGTTAAACCTCATGGTGAACTGGGAAACTAGTTAAACCTCATGGTGAACTGGGATACTAGTTAAACCTCATGGTGAACTGGGATACTACTTCAGTACTAGTTAAACCTCATGGTGAACTGGGATACTAGTTAAACCTCATGGTGAACTGGGAAACTACTTCAGTACCAGTTAAACCTCATGGTGAACTGGGATACTACTTCAGTACTAGTTACACCTCATGGTGAACTGGGATACTACTTCAGTACTAATTACACCTCATGGTGAACTGGGATACTACTTCAGTACTAGTTACACCTCATGGTGAACTGGGATACTACTTCAGTACTAGTTAAACCTCATGGTGAACTGGGATACTACTTCAGTACTAGTTACACCTCATGGTGAACTGGGATACTACTTCAGTACTAGTTACACCTCATGGTGAACTGGGATACTAGTTAAACCTCATGGTGAACTGTGATACTACTTCAGTACTAGTTACACCCCATGGTGAACTGGGATACTACTTCAGTACTAGTTAAACCTCATGGTGAACTGGGATACTAGTTAAACCTCATGGTGAACTGTGATACTACTTCAGTACTAGTTACACCCCATGGTGAACTGGGATACTACTTCAGTACTAGTTACACCTCATGGTGAACTGGGATACTAGTTAAACCTCATGGTGAACTGGGATACTACTTCAGTACTAGTTAAACCTCATGGTGAACTGGGATACTACTTCAGTACTAGTTAAACCTCATGGTGAACTGGGTTACTACTTCAGTACTAGTTACACCTCATGGTGAACTGGGATACTACTTCAGTACTAGTTAAACCTCATGGTGAACTGGGATACTACTTCAGTACTAGTTACACCTCATGGTGAACTGGGATACTACTTCAGTACTAGTTACACCTCATGGTGAACTGGGATACTACTTCAGTACTAGTTAAACCTCATGGTGAACTGGGATACTACTTCAGTACTAGTTACACCTCATGGTGAACTGGGATACTACTTCAGTACTAGTTAAACCTCATGGTGAACTGTGATACTACTTCAGTACTAGTTACACCTCATGGTGAACTGGGATACTACTTCAGTACTAGTTAAACCTCATGGTGAACTGTGATACTACTACAGTACTAGTTAAACCTCATGGTGAACTGGGATACTACTACAGTACTAGTTACACCTCATGGTGAACTGGGATACTACTTCAGTACTAGTTACACCTCATGGTGAACTGGGATACTACTTCAGTACTAGTTACACCTCATGGTGAACTGGGATACTACTTCAGTACTAGTTACACCTCATGGTGAACTGGGATACTACTTCAGTACTAGTTACACCTCATGGTGAACTGGGATACTACTTCAGTACTAGTTACACCTCATGGTGAACTGGGATACTACTTCAGTACTAGTTACACCTCATGGTGAACTGGGATACTACTTCAGTACTAGTTAGACCTCATGGTGAACTGTGATACTAGTTAAACCTCATGGTGAACTGGGATACTACTTCAGTACTAGTTACACCTCATGGTGAACTGGGATACTACTTCAGTACTAGTTACACCTCATGGTGAACTGGGATACTACTTCAGTACTAGTTACACCTCATGGTGTACTGTGATACTACTTCAGTACTAGTTACACCTCATGGTGTACTGTGATACTACTTCATTACTAGTTACACCTCATGGTGAACTGGGATACTACTTCAGTACTAGTTAAACCTCATGGTGAACTGGGATACTACTACAGTACTAGTTACACCTCATGGTGAACTGGGATACTACTACAGTACTAGTTAAACCTCATGGTGAACTGTGATACTACTTCAGTACTAGTTACACCTCATGGTGAACTGGGATACTACTTCAGTACTAGTTACACCTCATGGTGTACTGTGATACTACTTCAGTACTAGTTACACCTCATGGTGAACTGGGATACTAGTTACACCTCATGGTGAACTGGGATACTACTTCAGTCCTAGTTAAACCTCATGGTGAACTGGGATACTACTTCAGTACTAGTTACACCTCATGGTGAACTGGGATACTACTTCAGTACTAGTTAAACCTCATGGTGAACTGGGATACTACTTCAGTACTAGTTACACCTCATGGTGAACTGGGATACTACTTCAGTACTAGTTACACCTCATGGTGAACTGGGATACTACTTCAGTACTAGTTACACCTCATGGTGAACTGGGATACTACTTCAGTACTAGTTACACCTCATGGTGAACTGGGATACTACTTCAGTACTAGTTACACCTCATGGTGAACTGGGATACTAGTTAAACCTCATGGTGAACTGGGAAACTAGTTAAACCTCATGGTGAACTGGGAAACTAGTTAAACCTCATGGTGAACTGGGATACTAGTTAAACCTCATGGTGAACTGGGATACTACTTCAGTACTAGTTAAACCTCATGGTGAACTGGGATACTAGTTAAACCTCATGGTGAACTGGGAAACTACTTCAGTACTAGTTACACCTCATGGTGAACTGGGATACTACTTCAGTACTAGTTACACCTCATGGTGAACTGGGATACTACTTCAGTACTAGTTACACCTCATGGTGAACTGGGATACTACTTCAGTACTAGTTACACCTCATGGTGAACTGGGATACTACTTCAGTACTAGTTAAACCTCATGGTGAACTGGGATACTACTTCAGTACTAGTTACACCTCATGGTGAACTGGGATACTACTTCAGTACTAGTTACACCTCATGGTGAACTGGGATACTACTTCAGTACTAGTTACACCTCATGGTAAACTGGGATACTACTTCAGTACTAGTTACACCTCATGGTGAACTGGGATACTAGTTACACCTCATGGTGAACTGGGATACTAGTTAAACCTCATGGTGAACTGGGAAACTAGTTAAACCTCATGGTGAACTGGGATACTAGTTAAACCTCATGGTGAACTGGGATACTACTTCAGTACTAGTTAAACCTCATGGTGAACTGGGATACTAGTTAAACCTCATGGTGAACTGGGAAACTACTTCAGTACTAGTTACACCTCATGGTGAACTGGGATACTACTTCAGTACTAGTTACACCTCATGGTGAACTGGGATACTACTTCAGTACTAGTTACACCTCATGGTGAACTGGGATACTACTTCAGTACTAGTTACACCTCATGGTGAACTGGGATACTACTTCAGTACTAGTTAAACCTCATGGTGAACTGGGATACTACTTCAGTACTAGTTACACCTCATGGTGAACTGGGATACTACTTCAGTACTAGTTACACCTCATGGTGAACTGGGATACTAGTTAAACCTCATGGTGAACTGTGATACTACTTCAGTACTAGTTACACCCCATGGTGAACTGGGATACTACTTCAGTACTAGTTAAACCTCATGGTGAACTGGGATACTAGTTAAACCTCATGGTGAACTGTGATACTACTTCAGTACTAGTTACACCCCATGGTGAACTGGGATACTACTTCAGTACTAGTTACACCTCATGGTGAACTGGGATACTAGTTAAACCTCATGGTGAACTGGGTTACTACTTCAGTACTAGTTACACCTCATGGTGAACTGGGATACTACTTCAGTACTAGTTAGACCTCATGGTGAACTGGGATACTACTTCAGTACTAGTTAAACCTCATGGTGAACTGGGATACTACTTCAGTACTAGTTACACCTCATGGTGAACTGGGATACTACTTCAGTACTAGTTACACCTCATGGTGAACTGGGATACTACTTCAGTACTAGTTAAACCTCATGGTGAACTGGGATACTACTTCAGTACTAGTTACACCTCATGGTGAACTGGGATACTACTTCAGTACTAGTTAAACCTCATGGTGAACTGTGATACTACTTCAGTACTAGTTACACCTCATGGTGAACTGGGATACTACTTCAGTACTAGTTAAACCTCATGGTGAACTGTGATACTACTACAGTACTAGTTAAACCTCATGGTGAACTGGGATACTACTACAGTACTAGTTACACCTCATGGTGAACTGGGATACTACTTCAGTACTAGTTACACCTCATGGTGAACTGGGATACTACTTCAGTACTAGTTACACCTCATGGTGAACTGGGATACTACTTCAGTACTAGTTACACCTCATGGTGAACTGGGATACTACTTCAGTACTAGTTACACCTCATGGTGAACTGGGATACTACTTCAGTACTAGTTACACCTCATGGTGAACTGGGATACTACTTCAGTACTAGTTACATCTCATGGTGAACTGGGATACTACTTCAGTACTAGTTAAACCTCATGGTGAACTGTGATACTAGTTAAACCTCATGGTGAACTGGGATACTACTTCAGTACTAGTTACACCTCATGGTGAACTGGGATACTACTTCAGTACTAGTTACACCTCATGGTGAACTGGGATACTACTTCAGTACTAATTACACCTCATGGTGAACTGGGATACTACTTCAGTACTAGTTACACCTCATGGTGTACTGTGATACTACTTCAGTACTAGTTACACCTCATGGTGTACTGTGATACTACTTCATTACTAGTTACACCTCATGGTGAACTGGGATACTACTTCAGTACTAGTTAAACCTCATGGTGAACTGGGATACTACTACAGTACTAGTTACACCTCATGGTGAACTGGGATACTACTACAGTACTAGTTAAACCTCATGGTGAACTGTGATACTACTTCAGTACTAGTTACACCTCATGGTGAACTGGGATACTACTTCAGTACTAGTTACACCTCATGGTGTACTGTGATACTACTTCAGTACTAGTTACACCTCATGGTGAACTGGGATACTACTTCAGTACTAGTTACACCTCATGGTGTACTGTGATACTACTTCAGTACTAGTTACACCTCATGGTGAACTGGGATACTACTTCAGTACTAGTTACACCTCATGGTGAACTGGGATACTACTTCAGTACTAGTTACACCTCATGGTGTACTGTGATACTACTTCAGTACTAGTTACACCTCATGGTGAACTGGGATACTACTTCAGTACTAGTTAAACCTCATGGTGAACTGGGATACTACTTCAGTACTAGTTAAACCTCATGGTGAACTGGGATACTAGTTACACCTCATGGTGAACTGGGATACTACTTCAGTCCTAGTTAAACCTCATGGTGAACTGGGATACTACTTCAGTACTAGTTACACCTCATGGTGAACTGGGATACTAGTTACACCTCATGGTGAACTGGGATACTACTTCAGTCCTAGTTAAACCTCATG
>NC_074683.1:50100599-50218099 GCF_029448725.1 Salvelinus fontinalis | reverse complement strand
ATGCACAGAGATACCGTGACGAGATCCTAAGGTCCATTGTCGTGCCATTTATCAGCCTCCATCACCTCATGTTTCAGCATGATAATACACGGCCCCATGTCGCAAGGATCTGGACACAATTCCTGGAAGCAGAAAAGGTCCCAGTTCTTCCATGGCCTGCATAATCACCAGACATGTCACCCATTGAGCATGTTTGGGATGCTCTGGATCGACCTGTACGACAGCGTGTTCCAGTTCCCGGCAATATCCAACAACTTTGCACAGCCATTGAAGAGGAGTGGGACAACATTCCACAAGCCACAATCAACAGCCTGATCAACTCTATGTGAAGGAGATGTGTCACGCCGCATGAGGCAAATGGTGGTCACACCAGATACTGACTGGTTTTCTGATCCACCTGATCCACCCCCCTACTTTTGTTTTTAAAGTGTCTGTGACCAACAGATGCATATCTGTATTTCCAGTCATGTTAAATCCATAGATTAGGGCCTAAGTAATTTATTTAAATTGACTGATTTCCATAAATACATTTTCTGCAACTCAGAAAAACTTTGACATTTTTGTTCAGTGTATAAAGCCCTTATTACATCAGCAGTTTACAGTAACCCCACTAGCAACTAATGGTACATTCAAAGCAGCCAGAATAATTACAGAGAGCAACGTGAAATACCTAAATACTCATCATAAAACATTTATGAAAAATACATGTTGTACAGCAAATGAAAGATAAACATCTTGTGAATCCAGCCAATATTTCAGATTTTTTAAGTGTTTTAACAGCGAAAACACAATATAGCATTATATTAGCTTACCACAATAGCAAAACACACAACCGCATTTATTCGCCGCATAGATAGCAAAAACCAGCAAAATATATAAAATGAATCACTAACCTTGACCAACTTCATCAGATGACAGTCTTATAACATCAGGTTATACAATACACTTATGTTTTGTTCGAAAATGTGCATATTTAGAGCTGCAAACCGTGGCTATACATTGTGAATACGTGGCATCGATTCACCAGAATGTCCGGAGCTATTTTGGACACTCACCTAATCTGACCAAAGAACTCATCATAAACTTTACATAAAAATACTTGTTGGACAGCAAATGAAAGATACACTGGTTCTTAATGCAACCGCCGTGTTAGATTTTTTAAAATAACTTTACCATAACAAACAGCTTACGTTATTGCAAGACAGCGCCCGCCAAAACGGCAGAGAATAGAAATAACATTTTCCACAGAAATACGAAATAACATCATAAATTGTTCTTACTTTTGCTGAGCTTCCATCAGAATCTTGTACAAGGAGTCCTTGGTCCAGAATAAATCGTTGTTTGGTTTTAGAATGTCCTTTTCTCCTGTCGAATTAGCAACCTTAGCTAGCCATGTGGCGCGAACATGCCCTTCTTCTCTTGGGGCAAAGAACGGAAAATTCCAAAAGTCCCAATAAACGTTGAATAAACTGATACAACTCGGTTGAAAAAAACTACTTTATGATGTTATTATCACATCTATCAAATAAAATCAGAGCCGGAGATATCCGCCGTGTATACCGAACGCTTTTCAGAAGACAATGTCAACGTACTTCGCGCGCCAGAGAAGACAAAGACATTTCCAGACCTGTCACTCCAAAAGCTCTTGTTCGGCCTCAGATCAAGCTAGACACCCCATTCAACATTCCACTGCCAGTTGACATCTAGTGGAAGGCGTATGAAGTGCATGCATATCGATAAATATTAGGCAATTGAATAGGCAGGCCCTGGAACAGAGCATCGTTTTCAGATTTTTCACTTCCTGTATGGAAATTTGCTGCAAAATGAGTTCTGTTTTACTCACAGATATAATTCAAACAGTTTTAGAAATTTGAGAGTGTTTTCTATCCAATAGTAATAATAATATGCATATTTTACGATCTAGAATAGAGTACGAGGCAGTTTAATTTGGGCACGATTTTTTCCGAAGTGAAAACAGCACCCCCCTATTGACAAGAAGTTGTGACGTTAACGTGAGTGACTCGTCAGTAGCTTTAGAAACGGTTAAGAGACGTTATTTTGACTCTCTAATTTGCATACCAGTAGGCTTTTTGGCATTTACCTGCAGATAAGTTATGAAAACATTTAAATGAGTATGGTGAATCCTCCTCAGCACAGGAGGCTGGTGAGGGGAGGACGGCTCGTATTAATGTCCGGAACGGAGCAAATGGAACGGCATCAAAACACCTGGAAACCATGGAAACCAGGTGTTTGATGTATTTGATACCATTCCACTGATTCCGATCCATTCATTACCACGAGCCAGTCCTCCCCGATTTAATGTGTCACCAGCCTCCTGTGGTCCTCACTGCAGGAACAATAGGTAGGCTAGTGGAGATATAGCCTCACACTCTGGTCCAAAATATGATCAAAGAAAACAGATGTAATGTGTTTTAAAAGCTAATGATACTCTTATGGCATTTACAGATATTTCTATAAGGTTTACTGATTTAATAAGCAACGTGTTGACAATGGAGCCTGTCAACTGCTGTTTTCTGTGTAGCAAGGCTCATGATTAACACCAGCTTCGTTCTTCAATCATACCTGTATTACAGATAGCTGAAAAAATACATCTTAAAAGGAAGCTTTAAGCAGACTCCCACAGGAAGTCAGCAGAGAAAATATTCCTAATCATATAGGGCTGGACGATATCCAAAACAAACAAAAAAATACATTGAATTCATACATTTTCAGTCATTGAAATTGTTAACACAATAACAAAAATTTTCCAATCTGGGAGGTATACTTAAAACAATTTTCTATATTTTCTCTGTGTATTTTGGATGGAATCAAGGCATTAAAATGTGCCAGAGGCCATCAAAATAGAGCTTGTTCGACAAAAATGTGTCATGTCCTGACCTTCGTTCCTTTTCTGTGTCTCTATTTTAGTTTGGTCAGGCCGTGAGTTAGGGTGGGTGATTAATTTCTGTTTAGTGTGTGTTGCACCTGACGGAGCTGTTTTCGGTTGTCACTTTGTTGTTTTGCTTTGTAGTGTTCAGTTTACCATTAAAATGACGAAGACTTACCACGCTGCGTTTTGGTCCTCTCCTTCTCCAGACGACAATCGCTTTTTTATTTGACCTGGCTACTCCATGTGCTTGTGGAAAACACTGTGCCGCCCAGGCTGATAACTGGTCATGTGTGTTATAATTACTCATAATAACAATGACTTTTCCCAGACCTCGGGCCCAGCTCTCCGCTCCCTAAATACGCCTCCTCTCCTAAACCCAACAACAGCTACATGTTCAAACGAGAGCCTCCCGAGGGCTGCGAGAGAGTCAAGGTCTTCACCGAGGAAACACAGTCAGTACTTTTTTTTTACTCCTGCTCATTTCAATGATCACGTTGTTGTTTCTTAACGTCTTCTTCTTCTTCTCTCTCTCAGTAGTGCCGGAGCCTGCAGAGCACTAAGCCGTGAGATTATGATAATGACCTCAGACTAGCTGAGTCAGAATGTGCTGTTTATGTTTAGTGACACTTCTGTTCTCTCTGTGTGTTCGCCGCTGTCCTCCTCTCCTCTCTTCTTGCCTCCACTCCTTTCCCCTCCTTTCCCCTCCTCTCCCCTCCTCTCATTTGCTCTCTTCTCCCCCCCTCTCCTCTCTTCTACCCTCCTCTCCCCTCCTCTCCCCCCCTCTCATTTGCTCTCTTCTCCCCCCCTCTCCTCTCTTCTACCCCCCTCTCCTCTCTTTTCCTCTCCCCTCCTCTCTTCTCCTCTCATTTGCTCTCTTCTCCCCCCCTCTCCTCTCCTGTCCCCCCCCCCCCCCCCCCCCCCCCCCCTCCGCAGGTCCAAGCCTCCCCAGCAGGTCCCTCAGTTCCTCACAGGTCCAGACAGGAACAAGGTCAACTTCATCCCCAACAGTGGCTCGGCCTTCTGCCTCGTCAGCATCAAGCCCCTCCTCCCCACGACCACGCAGGAACTAAACCTCAAGCCCCTCCTCCCCACGACCACGCAGGAACTAAACCTCAAGCCCCTCCTCCCCACGACCACGCAGGAACTAAACCTCAAGCCCCTCCTCCCCACGACCACGCAGGAACTAAACCTCAAGCCCCTCCTCCCCACGACCACTCAGGAGCTCAGCCTGAAGAGCCCCGGGGCCGGGCCAAACCTTACCTCGTCCCCCGTCAGCACACCTCTTACTGGGGCTTCCCTCAGCCTTTCTCCCCTGACCCTGGAGCAGCAGGAGCAGTCCCCTACCAACATACCAGCTAGAGTCCCTTACCAACAGACCAACTAGAGTCCCCTACCAACAGACCAGCTAGAGTCCCCTACCAACAGACCAGCTAGAGTCCCTTACCAACAGACCAGCTAGAGGCCCTTACCAACAGACCAACTAGAGTCCCTTACCAACAGACCAACTAGAGTCCCTTACCAACAGACCAACTAGAGTCCCCTACCAACAGACCAGCTAGAGTCCCTTACCAACAGACCAGCTAGAGCCCACTACCAACAGACCAGCTAAAGTCCCCTACCAACAGACCAGCTAGAGTCCCCTACCAACAGACCAGCTAGAGTCCCCTACCAACAGACCAGCTAGAGTCCCTTACCAACAGACCAGCTAGAGGCCCTTACCAACAGACCAGCTAGAGTCCCCTACCAGCAGACCAGCTAGAGTCCCTTACCAGCAGACCAGCCAGAGTCCCCTACCAGCAGACCAGCCAGAGTCCCCTACCAGCAGACCAGCCAGAGTCCCCTACCAGCAGACCAGCCAGAGTCCCCTACCAACAGACCAGCTAGAGTCCCCTACCAACAGACCAGCTAGAGTCCCCTACCAACAGACCAGCTAGAGTCCCCTACCAGCAGACCAGCTAGAGTCCCCTACCAGCAGACCAGCTAGAGTCCCCTACCAGCAGACCAGCTAGAGTCCCCTACCAGCAGACCAGCTAGAGTCCCCTACCAGCAGACCAGCTAGAGTCCCCTACCAGCAGACCAGCTAGAGTCCCCTACCAGCAGACCAGCTAGAGTCCCCTACCAACAGACCAGCTAGAGTCCCCTACCAACAGACCAGCTAGAGCCCACTACCAACAGACCAGCTAAAGTCCCCTACCAACAGACCAGCTAGAGTCCCCTACTAACAGACCAGCTAGAGTCCCCTACCAACAGACCAGCTAGAGTCCCCTATCAACAGACCAGCTAGAGTCCCCTACCAGCAGACCAGCCAGAGTCTCCTACCAGCAGACCAGCCAGAGTCCCCTACCAGCAGACCAGCCAGAGTCCCCTACCAGCAGACCAGCCAGAGTCCCTTACCAACAGACCAGCTAGAGTCCCCTACCAACAGACCAGCTAGTCCCCTACCAACAGACCAGCTAGAGTCCCCTACCAACAGACCAGCTAGAGTCCCCTACCAACAGACCAGCTAGAGTCTCCTACCAACAGACCAGGTAGAGTCCCCTACCAACAGACTAGCTAGAGTCCCCTACCAACAGACCAGCTAGAGTCCCCTACCAAAAGACCAGCTAGAGTCCCCTACCAACAGACCAGCTAGAGTCCCCTACCAACAGACCAGCTAGAGTCCCCTACCAACAGACCAGCTAGAGTCCCCTACCAACAGACCAGCTAGAGTCCCCTACCAACAGACCAGCTAGAGTCCCCTACCAACAGACCAGCTAGAGTCCCCTACCAACAGACCAGCTAGAGTCCCCTACCAACAGACCAGCTAGAGTCCCCTACCAACAGACCAGCTAGAGTCCCCTACCATCAGACCAGCTAGAGTCCCCTACCATCAGACCAGCTAGAGTCCCCTACCAGCAGACCAGCTAGAGTCCCCTACCAGCAGACCAGCTAGAGTCCCCTACCAGCAGACCAGCCAGAGTCCCCTACCAGCAGACCAGCCAGAGTCCCCTACCAGCAGACCAGCCAGAGTCCCCTACCAGCAGACCAGCCAGAGTCCCCTACCAGCAGACCAGCCAGAGTCCCCTACCAGGAGACCAGCCAGAGTCCCCTACCAGCAGACCAGCCAGAGTCCCCTACCAGCAGACCAGCCAGAGTCCCCTACCAGCAGACCAGCCAGAGTCCCCTACCAGCAGACCAGCCAGAGTCCCCTACCAGCAGACCAGCCAGAGTCCCCTACCAGCAGACCAGCCAGAGTCCCCTACCAGCAGACCAGCCAGAGTCCCCTACCAGCAGACCAGCCAGAGTCCCCTACCAGCAGACCAGCCAGAGTCCCCTACCAGCAGACCAGCCAGAGTCCCCTACCAGCAGACCAGCCAGAGTCCCCTACCAACAGACCAGCTAGTCCCCTACCAACAGACCAGCTAGAGTCCCCTACCAACAGACCAGCTAGAGTCCCCTACCAACAGACCAGCTAGAGTCCCCTACCAGCAGACCAGCTAGAGTCTCCTACCAACAGACCAGCTAGAGTCCCCTACCAACAGACCAGCTAGAGTCCCCTACCAACAGACCAGCTAGAGTCCCCTACCAACAGACCAGCTAGAGTCCCCTACCAACAGACCAGCTAGAGTCCCCTACCAACAGACCAGCTAGAGTCCCCTACCATCAGACCAGCTAGAGTCCCCAACCAACAGACCAGCTAGAGTCCCCTACCAACAGACCAGCTAGAGTTCCCAACCAACAGACCAGCTAGAGTCCCCTACCAACAGACCAGCTAGAGTCCCCTACCAACAGACCAGCTAGTGTCCCCTACCAACAGACCAGCTAGAGTCCCCAACCAACAGACCAGCTAGAGCCCACTACCAACAGACCAGCTAGAGTCCCCTACCAACAGACCAGCTAGAGTCCCCTACCAACAGACCAACTAGAGTCCCTTACCAACAGACCAGCTAGAGTCCTTACCAGCAGACCAGCTAGAGTCCCCTACCAACAGACCAGCTACAGTCCCCAACCACCAGACTAGCTAGAGTCCCCTACCAACAGACCAGCTAGAGTCCTCTACCAACAGACCAGCTAGAGGTACCAACCACCAGACCAGCTAGTGTCCCCTACCAACAGACCAGCTAGAGTCCCCTACCAACAGACCAGCTAGAGTCCCCTACCAACAGACCAGCTAGAGTCCCCTACCAACATACCATCTAGAGTCCCCTACCAACAGACCAGCTAGAGTCCCCTACCAACAGACCAGCTAGAGTCCCCTACCAACAGACCAGCTAGAGTCCCCTACCAACAGACCAGCTAGAGTCCCCTACCAACAGACCAGCTAGAGTCCCCTACCAACAGACCAGCTAGAGTCCCCTACCAACAGACCAGCTAGAGTCCCCTACCAACAGACCAGCTAGAGTCCCCTACCAACAGACCAGCTAGAGTCCCCTACCAACAGACCAGCTAGAGTCCCCTACCAACAGACCAGCTAGAGTCCCCTACCAACAGACCAGCTAGAGTCCCCTACCAACAGACCAGCTAGAGTCCCCTACCAGCAGACCAGCTAGAGTCTCCTACCAACAGACCAGCTAGAGTCCCCTACCAACAGACCAGCTAGAGTCCCCTACCAACAGACCAGCTAGAGTACCCTACCAACAGACCAGCTAGAGTCCCCTACCAACAGACCAACTAGAGTCCCCTACCATCAGACCAGCTAGAGTCCCCAACCAACAGACCAGCTAGAGTCCCCTACCAACAGACCAGCTAGAGTTCCCAACCAACAGACCAGCTAGAGTTCCCAACCAACAGACCAGCTAGAGTCCCCTACCAACAGACCAGCTAGAGTCCCCTACCAACAGACCAGCTAGAGTCCCCTACCAACAGACCAGCTAGAGCCCACTACCAACAGACCAGCTAGAGTCCCCTACCAACAGACCAGCTAGAGTCCCCTACCAACAGACCAACTAGAGTCCCTTACCAGCAGACCAGCTAGAGTCCTTACCAGCAGACCAGCTAGAGTCCCCTACCAACAGACCAGCTACAGTCCCCAACCACCAGACTAGCTAGAGTCCCCTACCAACAGACCAGCTAGAGTCCTCTACCAACAGACCAGCTAGAGGTACCAACCACCAGACCAGCTAGTTTCCCCTACCAACAGACCAGCTAGAGTCCCCTACCAACAGACCAGCTAGAGTCCCCTACCAACATACCATCTAGAGTCCCCTACCAACAGACCAGCTAGAGTCCCCTACCAACAGACCAGCTAGAGTCCCCTACCAACAGACCAACTAGAGTCCCTTACCAACAGACCAACTAGAGTCCCTTACCAACAGACCAACTAGAGTCCCCTACCAACAGACCAGCTAGAGTCCCTTACCAACAGACCAGCTAGAGCCCACTACCAACAGACCAGCTAAAGTCCCCTACCAACAGACCAGCTAGAGTCCCCTACTAACAGACCAGCTAGAGTCCCCTACCAACAGACCAGCTAGAGTCCCCTACCAACAGACCAGCTAGAGTCCCCTACCAGCAGACCAGCTAGAGTCCCTTACCAGCAGACCAGCCAGAGTCCCCTACCAGCAGACCAGCCAGAGTCCCCTACCAGCAGACCAGCCAGAGTCCCCTACCAGCAGACCAGCCAGAGTCCCCTACCAACAGACCAGCTAGAGTCCCCTACCAACAGACCAGCTAGAGTCCCCTACCAACAGACCAGCTAGAGTCCCCTACCAGCAGACCAGCTAGAGTCCCCTACCAGCAGACCAGCTAGAGTCCCCTACCAGCAGACCAGCTAGAGTCCCCTACCAGCAGACCAGCTAGAGTCCCCTACCAACAGACCAGCTAGAGTCCCCTACCAACAGACCAGCTAGAGCCCACTACCAACAGACCAGCTAAAGTCCCCTACCAACAGACCAGCTAGAGTCCCCTACTAACAGACCAGCTAGAGTCCCCTACCAACAGACCAGCTAGAGTCCCCTACCAGCAGACCAGCCAGAGTCTCCTACCAGCAGACCAGCCAGAGTCCCCTACCAGCAGACCAGCCAGAGTCCCCTACCAGCAGACCAGCCAGAGTCCCTTACCAACAGACCAGCTAGAGTCCCCTACCAACAGACCAGCTAGAGTCCCCTACCAACAGACCAGCTAGAGTCCCCTACCAACAGACCAGCTAGAGTCTCCTACCAACAGACCAGCTAGAGTCTCCTACCAACAGACCAGCTAGAGTCCCCTACCAACAGACCAGCTAGAGTCCCCTACCAACAGACCAGCTAGAGTCCCCTACCAACAGACCAGCTAGAGTCCCCTACCAACAGACCAGCTAGAGTCCCCTACCAACAGACCAGCTAGAGTCCCCTACCAACAGACCAGCTAGAGTCCCCTACCAACAGACCAGCTAGAGTCCCCTACCAACAGACCAGCTAGAGTCCCCTACCAACAGACCAGCTAGAGTCCCCTACCAACAGACCAGCTAGAGTCCCCTACCAACAGACCAGCTAGAGTCCCCTACCATCAGACCAGCTAGAGTCCCCTACCAGCAGACCAGCTAGAGTCCCCTACCAGCAGACCAGCTAGAGTCCCCTACCAGCAGACCAGCCAGAGTCCCCTACCAGCAGACCAGCCAGAGTCCCCTACCAGCAGACCAGCCAGAGTCCCCTACCAGCAGACCAGCCAGAGTCCCCTACCAGCAGACCAACCAGAGTCCCCTACCAGCAGACCAGCCAGAGTCCCCTACCAGCAGACCAGCCAGAGTCCCCTACCAGCAGACCAGCCAGAGTCCCCTACCAGCAGACCAGCCAGAGTCCCCTACCAGCAGACCAGCCAGAGTCCCCTACCAGCAGACCAGCCAGAGTCCCCTACCAGCAGACCAGCCAGAGTCCCCTACCAGCAGACCAGCCAGAGTCCCCTACCAGCAGACCAGCCAGAGTCCCCTACCAGCAGACCAGCCAGAGTCCCCTACCAGCAGACCAGCCAGAGTCCCCTACCAGCAGACCAGCCAGAGTCCCCTACCAGCAGACCAGCCAGAGTCCCCTACCAACAGACCAGCTAGTCCCCTACCAGCAGACCAGCTAGAGTCCCCTACCAGCAGACCAGCTAGAGTCTCCTACCAACAGACCAGCTAGAGTCCCCTACCAACAGACCAGCTAGAGTCCCCTACCAACAGACCAGCTAGAGTACCCTACCAACAGACCAGCTAGAGTCCCCTACCAACAGACCAGCTAGAGTCCCCTACCATCAGACCAGCTAGAGTCCCCAACCAACAGACCAGCTAGAGTCCCCAACCAACAGACCAGCTAGAGTCCCCTACCAACAGACCAGCTAGAGTTCCCAACCAACAGACCAGCTAGAGTCCCCTACCAACAGACCAGCTAGAGTCCCCTACCAACAGACCAGCTAGAGTCCCCTACCAACAGACCAGCTAGAGTCCCCAACCAACAGACCAGCTAGAGCCCACTACCAACAGACCAGCTAGAGTCCCCTACCAACAGACCAGCTAGAGTCCCCTACCAACAGACCAACTAGAGTCCCTTACCAACAGACCAGCTAGAGTCCTTGCCAGCAGACCAGCTAGAGTCCCCTACCAACAGACCAGCTACAGTCCCCAACCACCAGACTAGCTAGAGTCCCCTACCAACAGACCAGCTAGAGTCCTCTACCAACAGACCAGCTAGAGGTACCAACCACCAGACCAGCTAGTGTCCCCTACCAACAGACCAGCTAGAGTCCCCTACCAACAGACCAGCTAGAGTCCCCTACCAACATACCATCTAGAGTCCCCTACCAACAGACCAGCTAGAGTCCCCTACCAACAGACCAGCTAGAGTCCCCTACCAGCAGACCAGCTAGAGTCTCCTACCAACAGACCAGCTAGAGTCCCCTACCAACAGACCAGCTAGAGTCCCCTACCAACAGACCAGCTAGAGTACCCTACCAACAGACCAGCTAGAGTCCCCTACCAACAGACCAGCTAGAGTCCCCTACCATCAGACCAGCTAGAGTCCCCAACCAACAGACCAGCTAGAGTCCCCTACCAACAGACCAGCTAGAGTTCCCAACCAACAGACCAGCTAGAGTCCCCTACCAACAGACCAGCTAGAGTCCCCTACCAACAGACCAGCTAGAGTCCCCTACCAACAGACCAGCTAGAGTCCCCAACCAACAGACCAGCTAGAGCCCACTACCAACAGACCAGCTAGAGTCCCCTACCAACAGACCAGCTAGAGTCCCCTACCAACAGACCAACTAGAGTCCCTTACCAACAGACCAGCTAGAGTCCTTACCAGCAGACCAGCTAGAGTCCCCTACCAACAGACCAGCTACAGTCCCCAACCACCAGACTAGCTAGAGTCCCCTACCAACAGACCAGCTAGAGTCCTCTACCAACAGACCAGCTAGAGGTACCAACCACCAGACCAGCTAGTGTCCCCTACCAACAGACCAGCTAGAGTCCCCTACCAACAGACCAGCTAGAGTCCCCTACCAACATACCATCTAGAGTCCCCTACCAACAGACCAGCTAGAGTCCCCTACCAACAGACCAGCTAGAGTCCCCTACCAACAGACCAGCTAGAGTCCCCTACCAACAGACCAGCTAGAGTCCCCTACCAACAGACCAGCTAGAGTCCCCTACCAACAGACCAGCTAGAGTCCCCTACCAACAGACCAGCTAGAGTCCCCTACCAACAGACCAGCTAGAGTCCCCTACCAACAGACCAGCTAGAGTCCCCTACCAACAGACCAGCTAGAGTCCCCTACCAACAGACCAGCTAGAGTCCCCTACCAACAGACCAGCCAGAGTCCCCTACCAGCTGACCAGCTAGAGTCCCCTACCAACAGACCAGCTAGAGTCCCCTACCAACAGACCAGCTAGAGTCCCCTACCAACAGACCAGCTAGAGTCCCCTACCAACAGACCAGCTAGAGTCCCCTACCAACAAACCAGCTAGAGTCCCCTACCAACAGACCAGCTAGAGTCCCCAACCATCAGACCAGCTAGAGTCCCCTACCAACAGACCAGCTAGAGTCCCCAACCAACAGACCAGCTAGAGTCCCCAACCAACAGACCAGCTAGAGTCCCCTACCAACAGACCAGCTAGAGTCCCATACCAACAGACCAGCTAGAGTCCCCAACCAACAGACCAGCTAGAGCCCACTACCAACAGACCAGCTAGAGTCCCCTACCAACAGACCAGCTAGAGTCCCCTACCAACAGACCAACTAGAGTCCTTACCAACAGACCAGCTAGAGTCCTTACCAGCAGACCAGCTAGAGTCCCCTACCAACAGACCAGCTACAGTCCCCAACCACCAGACCAGCTAGAGTCCCCTACCAACAGACCAGCTAGAGTCCTCTACCAACAGACCAGCTAGCGGTACCAACCACCAGACCAGCTAGTGTCCCCTACCACCAGACCAGCTAGAGTCCCCTACCAACAGACCAGCTAGAGTCCCCTACCAACAGACCAACTAGAGCCCCCTATCAACAGACCAGCTAGAGCCCCCTACCAACAGACCAGCTAGAGTCCCTTACCAACAGACCAGCTAGAGTCCCCTACCAGCAGACCAGCTAGAGTCCCCTACCAACAGACCAGCTAGAGTCCCCTACCAACAGACCAACTAGAGTCCCCTACCAACAGACCAGCTAGAGTCCCCTACCAACAGACCAGCTAGAGTCCCCTACCAACAGACCAGCTAGAGTCCCCTACCAACAGACCAGCTAGAGTCCCCTACCAACAGACCAGCTAGAGTCCCCTGCCAGCAGACCAGCTAGAGTCCCCTACCAACAGACCAGCTAGAGTCCCCTACCAACAGACCAGCTAGAGTCCCCTACCAACAGACCAGCTAGAGTCCCCTACCAACAGACCAGCTAGAGTCCCCTACCAACAGACCAGCTAGAGTCCCCTACCAACAGACCAGGTTGAGTCCCCTACCAACAGACCAGCTAGAGTCCCCTACCAACAGACCAGCTAGAGTCCCCTACCAACAGACCAGCTAGAGCCCCCTACCAACAGACCAGCTAGAGTCCCCTACCAACAGACCAGCTAGAGTCCCCTACCAACAGACCAGCTAGAGTCCCCTACCAACAGACCAGCTAGACTCCCCTACCAACAGACCAGCTAGTCCCCTACCAACAGACCAGCTAGAGTCCCCTACCAACAGACCAGCTAGAGTCCCCTACCAACAGACCAGTTAGAGTCCCCTACCAACAGACCAGCTAGAGTCCCCTACCAACAGACCAGCTAGAGTCCCCTACCAACAGACCAGCTAGAGGTACCAACCATCAGACCACCACAACAACCATCAACACCAGACCCATTCAGGTCAGAACCACCAGAATCCTGGTGCACAAACTCCCAGCTGATCCTTTTCTAATCATATGGCAGAAAAAACATGTCTTCTGAAATGTTCCTCCTGGAAGACAAAAAGGACTTTTGCTCTGCAGCTTTGTAGTTGATAAAGAACTAGCAAGCAGACGTTGTAGGGTAACACCCTTCTGTTGCGATGTTTATTCAGGATAGAGGTAGATCTGTTTACTACTACCACTCTATAACCTCTGACCCTGTGACCTCTGAGGGTTGACAGGACAACGGACACATGGCCCTGCCACTCCTCTCCGTTCTCACTCCTCGTAGGGAGCAGACAAAATGGACACCCCGCAGCCAGTGGTTTGAAGTGAACTGGTCTAAACAACAGAGACTCTCATTAATCTTAGAGATGAATCTAAACCTAAAGATTGTTCCGTACCCCGTTCATGTTTACCCGTGACAGTGGTAGTAGCCATCTGCATCTTTCCTGGAAAGAAAATAAGTAGTCTGTATTTTGTCATATTTTTTTGCAGTGGAGCTTTTATATCAGAAATGTATTTTTATGTAATGCGTGTAATAAACAAACAATGATATGACTGTTTGTTTTTTTCAGTTCAGTTCTCAGTGAGACCAGGAGACCTGGTGACGATCACAATGCTCTCAGGTTGATAAAGGTCCTAGATCTCCTCAGTGACTCAGACGCAGAGCAGCGTATTATGTGGTGGAGGTGGTTCCATAGCTTTCCAAGAGTTCTTGGACCTTCCAAGAGTTCTAGAACCTTCCAAGAGTTCGAGAAACTTCAAAGAGTTCTAGAACCTTTAAAGAGCTCCAAGAGTTCTTGGACCTTCCAAGAGTTCTAGAACCTTCCAAGAGTTCGAGAAACTTCAAAGAGTTCTAGAACCTTTAAAGAGCTCCAAGAGTTCTTGAACCTTCCAAGAGTTCTAGAAACTTCCAAGAGTTCTAGAAACTTCCAAGAGAAGTAAAGAGGAAAGTGAATGTGCCTGTTTTCCAACCTGGCCCATCGAGGGTCAAGAGTGTAAAATGTCCTTAGCCTCGTCTGTCTGTCTGTCTGTCTGTCTGTCTGTCTGTCTGTCTGTCTGTCTGTCGACAGGGAGAGAAACCGAGTTGTTTGAATATTGTCTGTCTTATCTGTTGGACACACAACCAGTGTCACCATGCTGGAGAGTTTGTGTCCCAAACGGTACCCTATTCCCTATATATAGTGCGCTACTTTTGACGAGAGCCCATAGGGTAGTGCACTACATAGGGAATAGTGTGCCGTTCATGACGCATACTGACCTTTCAGATACATCAGGGAACCAAGGGAGAGATGGGGAGTAGCAGAGCAGCATAGACCTCCACACGTTTCTTCTGTTTCTTTAAAAGGGAATAGAAAATGACGGAAGGAATGGAAGGTACCTCGACCCTACAAGAGAAAGGTTGAAATAAAGAATATAGAATATGGTTCAGCTGTAACAATTTGTATGATAAGTAACCAATTAGATTTAACAGGAAATGTGGCTGTTGCTGCACTAGCTAACCAGATTCCATTGGCTCCAGGATGAAGTTTCCCCTAGGTACAGATCTAGGATCAGCTTCCCCTCACCTTAATCCTAACCAGTTAGAAGCACGGTGGCTAGGAAAAACTCCCTAGAAAGGCCAGAACTTAGGAAGAAACCTAGAGAGGAACCAGGCTATTAGGGGTGGCCTATGAGGGATAACAGAACATGGCCAAGATGTTCAAATGTTCATAAATGAACAGCAGGGTCAAAGATATACATTCACTAGACTGGCTGCTGGGCCATAGATATACATTCACTGGACTGGCTGCTGGGCCATAGATATACATTCACTAGACTGGCTGCAGAGCCATAGATATACATTCACTGGACTGGCTGCTGGGCCATAGATATACATTCACTAGACTGGCTGCTGGGCCATAGATATACCTTCACTAGACTGGCTGCTGGGCCATAGATATACATTCACTAGACTGGCTGCTGGGCCATAGATATACATTCACTAGACTGGCTGCTGAGCCATAGATATACATTCACTAGACTGGCTGCTGGGCCATAGATATACATTCACTAGACTGGCTGCAGAGCCATAGATATACATTCACTAGACTGGCTGCTGGGCCATAGATATACATTCACTAGACTGGCTGCTGGGCCATAGATATACATTCACTAGACTGGCTGCAGAGCCATAGATATACATTCACTAGACTGGCTGCTGGGCCATAGATATACATTCACTGGACTGGCTGCTGGGCCATAGATATACATTCACTAGACTGGCTGCTGGGCCATAGATATACATTCACTAGACTGGCTGCAGAGCCATAGATATACATTCACTGGACTGGCTGCTGGGCCATAGATATACATTCACTAGACTGGCTGCTGGGCCATAGATATACATTCACTAGACTGGCTGCAGAGCCATAGATATACATTCACTAGACTGGCTGCTGGGCCATAGATATACATTCACTAGACTGGCTGCAGAGCCATAGATATACATTCACTAGACTGGCTGCTGGGCCATAGATATACATTCACTAGACTGGCTGCTGGGCCATAGATATACATTCACTAGACTGGCTGCTGGGCCATAGATATACATTAACTAGACTGGCTGCTGGGCGATAGATATACATTCACTAGACTGGCTGCTGGGCCATAGATATACATTCACTAGACTGGCTGCTGGGCCATAGATATACATTAACTAGACTGGCTACTGGGCCATAGATATACATTCACTAGACTGGCTGCTGGGCCATAGATATACATTCACTAGACTGGCTGCTGAGCCATAGATATACATTCACTAGACTGTCTGCTGGGCCATAGATATACATTCACTAGACTGGCTTCTGGGCCATAGATATACATTCACTAGACTGGCTGCTGGGCCATAGATATACATTCACTAGACTGGCTGCTGGGCCATAGATATACATTAACTAGACTGGCTGCTGGGCGATAGATATACATTCACTAGACTGGCTGCTGGGCCATAGATATACATTCACTAGACTGGCTGCTGGGCCATAGATATACATTAACTAGACTGGCTACTGGGCCATAGATATACATTCACTAGACTGGCTGCTGGGCCATAGATATACATTCACTAGACTGGCTGCTGAGCCATAGATATACATTCACTAGACTGTCTGCTGGGCCATAGATATACATTCACTAGACTGGCTTCTGGGCCATAGATATACATTCACTAGACTGGCTGCTGAGCCATAGATATACATTCACTAGACTGGCTGCTGGGCCATAGATATACATTCACTAGACTGGCTGCAGAGCCATAGATATACATTCACTAGACTGGCTGCTGGGCCATAGCTATACATTCACTAGACTGGCTGCTGAGCCATAGATATACATTCACTAGACTGGCTGCAGAGCCATAGATATACATTCACTAGACTGGCTGCAGAGCCATAGATATACATTCACTAGACTGGCTGCTGGGCCATAGATATACATTCACTAGACTGGCTGCTGGGCCATAGATATACATTCACTAGACTGGCTGCAGAGCCATAGATATACATTCACTAGACTGGCTGCTGGGCCATAGATATACATTCACTGGACTGGCTGCTGGGCCATAGATATACATTCACTAGACTGGCTGCTGGGCCATAGATATACATTCACTAGACTGGCTGCAGAGCCATAGATATACATTCACTGGACTGGCTGCTGGGCCATAGATATACATTCACTAGACTGGCTGCTGGGCCATAGATATACATTCACTAGACTGGCTGCAGAGCCATAGATATACATTCACTAGACTGGCTGCTGGGCCATAGATATACATTCACTAGACTGGCTGCAGAGCCATAGATATACATTCACTAGACTGGCTGCTGGGCCATAGATATACATTCACTAGACTGGCTGCTGGGCCATAGATATACATTCACTAGACTGGCTGCTGGGCCATAGATATACATTAACTAGACTGGCTGCTGGGCGATAGATATACATTCACTAGACTGGCTGCTGGGCCATAGATATACATTCACTAGACTGGCTGCTGGGCCATAGATATACATTCACTAGACTGGCTGCTGGGCCATAGATATACATTCACTAGACTGGCTGCTGGGCCATAGATATACATTCACTAGACTGGCTGCTGAGCCATAGATATACATTCACTAGACTGTCTGCTGGGCCATAGATATACATTCACTAGACTGGCTTCTGGGCCATAGATATACATTCACTAGACTGGCTGCTGAGCCATAGATATACATTCACTAGACTGGCTGCTGGGCCATAGATATACATTCACTAGACTGGCTGCAGAGCCATAGATATACATTCACTAGACTGGCTGCTGGGCCATAGCTATACATTCACTAGACTGGCTGCTGAGCCATAGATATACATTCACTAGACTGGCTGCAGAGCCATAGATATACATTCACTAGACTGGCTGCTGGGCCATAGATATACATTCACTGGACTGGCTGCTGGGCCATAGATATACATTCACTGGACTGGCTGCTGGGCCATAGATATACATTCACTGGACTGGCTGCTGGGCCATAGATATACATTCACTAGACTGGCTGCAGAGCCATAGATATACATTCACTAGACTGGCTGCTGGGCCATAGATATACATTCACTAGACTGGCTGCTGGGCCATAGATATACATTCACTAGACTGGCTGCTGGGCCATAGATATACATTCACTAGACTGGCTGCTGGGCCATAGATATACATTCACTAGACTGGCTGCAGAGCCATAGATATACATTCACTAGACTGGCTGCAGAGCCATAGATATACATTCACTGGACTGGCTGCTGGGCCATAGATATACATTCACTGGACTGGCTGCAGAGCCATAGATATACATTCACTAGACAGGCTGCTGGGCCATAGATATACATTCACTAGACTGGCTGCAGAGCCATAGATATACATTCACTAGACTGGCTGCTGGGCCATAGATATACATTCACTAGACTGGCTGCTGGGCCATAGATATACATTAACTAGACTGGCTGCTGGGCCATAGATATACATTCACTAGACTGGCTGCTGGGCGATAGATATACATTAACTAGACTGGCTGCTGGGCGATAGATATACATTCACTAGACTGGCTGCTGGGCCATAGATATACATTCACTAGACTGGCTGCTGAGCCATAGATATACATTCACTAGACTGGCTGCTGAGCTATAGATATACATTCACTAGACTGGCTGCTGGGCTATAGATATACATTCACTAGACTGGCTGCTGGGCCATAGATATACATTCACTAGACTGGCTGCTGAGCCATAGATATACATTCACTAGACTGGCTGCAGAGCCATAGATATACATTCACTAGACTTACTGCTGAGCCATAGATATACATTCACTAGACTGGCTGCTGGGCCATAGATATACATTCACTAGACTGGCTGCAGAGCCATAGATATACATTCACTAGACTGGCTGCTGGGCCAAAGATATACATTCACTAGACTGGCTGCTGAGCCATAGATATACATTCACTAGACTGGCTGCTGAGCCATAGATATACATTCACTAGACTAGCTGCTGGGCCATAGATATACATTTTCTAGACTGGCTGCTGGGCCATAGATATACATTCACTAGACTGGCTGCTGGGCCATAGATATACATTCACTAGACTGGCTGCTGGGCCATAGATATACCTTCACTAGACTGGCTGCTGGGCCATAGATATACATTCACTAGACTGGCTGCTGAGCCATAGAGATACATTCACTAGACTGGCTGCTGGGCCATAGATATACATTCACTAGACTGGCTGCTGAGCCATAGATATACATTCACTAGACTGGCTGCTGAGCCATAGATATACATTCACTAGACTGGCTGCTGGGCCATAGATATACATTCACTAGACTGGCTGCTGGGCCTTAGATATACATTCACTAGACTGGCTGCTGAGCCATAGATATACATTCACTAGACTGGCTAATGAGGGAGCTTTAACTCTGATAAAACACAGAGGAACCCAGTTACAGACCAGTCCCTTTTTTTTTTAAAGCCCCATTCAATCTCGGTTTACATTGTCTAATAAAGTTCTTTCAAATATTTTGTAATAGTGGGAATCTGCTGCCTGGACCTCTAGTTGAAGCTGTAATAGTGGGAATCTGCTGCCTGGACCTCTAGTTGAAGCTGTAATACTGGGAATCTGCTGCCTGGACATCTAGTTGAAGAAGTAATAGTGGGAATCTGCTGCCTGGACCTCTAGTTGAAGCTGTAATACTGGGTATCTGCTGCCTGGACCTCTAGTTGAAGAAGTAATACTGGGAATCTGCTGCCTGGACATCTAGTTGAAGCTGTAATACTGGGAATCTGCTGCCTGGACATCTAGTTGAAGCTGTAATACTGGGAATCTGCTGCCTGGACCTCTAGTTGAAGCTGTAATACTGGGACTCTGCTGCCTGGACATCTAGTTGAAGCTGTAATACTGGGACTCTGCTGCCTGGACATCTAGTTGAAGCTGTAATACTGGGAATCTGCTGCCTGGACCTCTAGTTGAAGCTGTAATACTGGGAATCTGCTGCCTGGACTTCTAGTTGAAGCTGTAATACTGGGAATCTGCTGCCTGGACCTCTAGTTGAAGCTGTAATACTGGGAATCTGCTGCCTGGACCTCTAGTTGAAGCTGTAATACTGGGAATCTGCTGCCTGGACATCTAGTTGAAGAAGTAATACTGGGAATCTGCTGCCTGGACCTCTAGTTGAAGCTGTAATACTGGGAATCTGCTGCCTGGACCTCTAGTTGAAGCTGTAATAGTGGGAATCTGCTGCCTGGACCTCTAGTTGAAGCTGTAATACTGGGAATCTGCTGCCTGGACCTCTAGTTGAAGAAGTAATACTGGGAATCTGCTGCCTGGACCTCTAGTTGAAGCTGTAATACTGGGTATCTGCTGCCTGGACCTCTAGTTGAAGCTGTAATACTGGGAATCTGCTGCCTGGACCTCTAGTTGAAGCTGTAATACTGGGAATCTGCTGCCTGGACCTCTAGTTGAAGCTGTAATACTGGGAATCTGCTGCCTGGACCTCTAGTTGAAGCTGTAATACTGGGAATCTGCTGCCTGGACCTCTAGTTGAAGAAGTAATACTGGGAATCTGCTGCCTGGACCTCTAGTTGAAGCTGTAATACTGGGTATCTGCTGCCTGGACCTCTAGTTGAAGCTGTAATACTGGGAATCTGCTGCCTGGACCTCTAGTTGAAGCTGTAATACTGGGAATCTGCTGCCTGGACATCTAGTTGAAGCTGTAATAGTGGGAATCTGCTGCCTGGACCTCTAGTTGAAGCTGTAATACTGGGAATCTGCTGCCTGGACCTCTAGTTGAAGAAGTAATACTGGGAATCTGCTGCCTGGACCTCTAGTTGAAGCTGTAATACTGGGTATCTGCTGCCTGGACCTCTAGTTGAAGCTGTAATACTGGGAATCTGCTGCCTGGACATCTAGTTGAAGCTGTAATACTGGGAATCTGCTGCCTGGACCTCTAGTTGAAGCTGTAATACTGGGAATCTGCTGCCTGGACATCTAGTTGAAGCTGTAATACTGGGAATCTGCTGCCTGGACCTCTAGTTGAAGCTGTAATACTGGGAATCTGCTGCCTGGACCTCTAGTTGAAGCTGTAATACTGGGAATCTGCTGCCTGGACCTCTAGTTGAAGCTGTAATACTGGGAATCTGCTGCCTGGACCTCTAGTTGAAGCTGTAATACTGGGAATCTGCTGCCTGGACCTCTAGTTGAAGCTGTAATACTGGGAATCTGCTGCCTGGACCTCTAGTTGAAGCTGTAATACTGGGAATCTGCTGCCTGGACCTCTAGTTGAAGCTGTAATACTGGGAATCTGCTGCCTGGACATCTAGTTGAAGCTGTAATACTTGGAATCTGCTGCCTGGACATCTAGTTGAAGCTGTAATACTTGGAATCTGCTGCCTGGACATCTAGTTGAAGCTGTAATACTGGGAATCTGCTGCCTGGACCTCTAGTTGAAGCTGTAATACTGGGAATCTGCTGCCTGGACATCTAGTTGAAGCTGTAATACTGGGAATCTGCTGCCTGGACATCTAGTTGAAGCTGTAATACTTGGAATCTGCTGCCTGGACCTCTAGTTGAAGCTGTAATACTGGGAATCTGCTGCCTGGACCTCTAGTTGAAGCTGTAATACTGGGAATCTGCTGCCTGGACATCTAGTTGAAGCTGTAATACTGGGAATCTGCTGCCTGGACATCTAGTTGAAGCTGGAATACTGGGAATCTGCTGCCTGGACCTCTAGTTGAAGCTGTAATACTTGGAATCTGCTGCTGGTAGACTCTGGTCTACAGTAGTGCACTATATAGAGAATAGGGCTCTGGTCTATAGTAGTGCACCATATAGGGAATAGGGCTCTGGTCTATAGTAGTGCACTATATAGGGAATAGGGTTCTAGTCTAAAGTAGTGCACTATATAGGGAATAGGGCTCTGGTCTATAGTAGTGCACTATATAGGGAATAGGGCTCCGGTCTAAAGTAGTGCACTATATAGGGAATAGGGCTCTGGTCTAAAGTAGTGCACTATATAGGGAATAGGGCTCTGGTCTATAGTAGTGCACTATATAGGGAACAGGGCTCTGGTCTATAGTAGTGCACTATGTAGGGCATGGGGCTCTGGTCTAAAGTAGTGCACTATAAAATGGAATAGGGCTCTGGTCTAAAGTAGTGCACTATAAAATGGAATAGGGTGCCATCTCCTGCCCATCCACTCCACATGATCTCCTGCCCAGACCCTCCGCTCCACATGATCTCCTGCCCAGACCCTCCACTCAACATGATCTCCTGCCCTGACCATCCACTCCACATGATCTCCTGCCCAGACCATCCACTCCACATGATCTCCTGCCCAGACCATCCACTCCACATGATCTCCTGCCCAGACCATCCACTCCACATGATCTCCTGCCCAGACCACCCACCCACATGATCTCCTGCCCAGACCACCCACATGATCTCCTGCCCATCCACTCCACATGATCTCCTGCCCAGACCACCCACTCCACTTGATCTCCTGCCCAGACCATCCACTCCACATGATCTCCTGCCCTGACCATCCACTCCACATGATCTCCTGCCCAGACCATCCACTCCACATGATCTCCTGCCCAGACCATCCACTCCACATGATCTCCTGCCCAGACCATCCACTCCACATGATCTCCTGACCAGACCCTCCATTCCACATGATCTCCTGCCCTGACCATCCACTACACATGATCTCCTGCTCAGACCATCCACTACACATGATCTCCTGCCCTGACCATCCACTCCACATGATCTCCTGCCCAGACCACCCACATGATCTCCTGCCCATCCACTCCACATGATCTCCTACCCAGACCATCCACATGATCTCCTGCCCAGACCATCCACCCACATGATCTCCTGCCCAGACCATCCACTCCACATGATCTCCTGCCCAGACCCTCCACTCCACATGATCTCCTGCCCAGACCATCCATTCCATATGATCTCCTGCCCTGACCATCCACTCCACATGATCTCCTGCCCAGACCACCCACATGATCTCCTGCCCATCCACTCCACATGATCTCCTACCCAGACCATCCACATGATCTCCTGCCCATCCACTCCACATGATCTCCTACCCAGACCATCCACATGATCTCCTGCCCAGACCCTCCACTCCACATGATCTCCTGCCCTGACCATCCACTCCACCACTGCTTTGATCACCCATCAGGTCGGAGAAATCAGACAATTCTCTTGGGGAATAGTTTCATCCCTGGGGCTATCACTATTATGAACAACTCCTGATATGTGCAGGTGTGTGGTGGCGTGGGATAGGAGGGTAGGAAAGGTATCTGTGTGTTCCTATTTTTTGTTTCCTGCTCTGTTTTCTAAGTTTTGTTTAGGCTTTGATGTGTGACTGAAGTGCTAAGATTTAATCTTGTAGACAAACGTGAATCTGAATCGGGAATTGTTTTCAGTTTTCCATCATATGACCGTCATGATTAAAATGCATTGATATAGTTCAATGAATTATTTAAAGTTGAATGTTGGTATTGTTTTCTCCTTCATGGCACGAGGAGTGCAATAGCTCAATAGCATGAGGAGTGCAATAGCTGCGTTTCACACCTTCCCAACCCAGACCCAAAATGGAGACTTCATTATCATAGGGTTAGATGTGATGGGTATGGTCCTCTCTATTCGCTACAGAACATTGTTAAGGAATATAGAGACAGAGAGAAGAGAACAAGGGGAGAGGGTTCCACTCTAAAAAGTTCCACTTATTTGTTGATTTTGTTGTGTTTTTAAAGGATTTTTAAATTTGTTTTTAAATTAAATCTTAACAGCCTTTATTATTTTTGTCATCTCTCGTACCATATTCCCATTGTTAACGTTTTGTTATTGCTATTCCGTTGCTATAGTTTCTGTAGTCTGGTGGCCAGGTAGTATATGAAAAGAAAGAAGAGAACAGTATGTCCATTCCTTCCATCACGGACTGGTAGAGCTGCGACACCAGGTGGGTGCAATAACGGTCAAGTAGAACAGAAAAACAGCAATACTCAGAACCTCCATCCATGGACCATTGGCCTTTGTCATCTAAATTCTACTAGAGCAAAATTACTAGCTGATAACACAATTCATGTTTGTATTTACATCATGTAATGTAGTGCTCAGCAGAAAGTATATTTATTGGCGAATTGTAGCAAGCTTTTCCCCCAATGGTTCCGTTAGCTAGCAAATTATTTATGTGGGAAATCAAGTCCAGTCTGCTGTAGAACTCGACGCTGCGTAAAACGGAAACTCGATGTAGTGAACCGGACTGTAGCGTAACTTTTACAAAATCGGTATCCCTTCTAGCCATCACCACCAGTTCATTCTCTGTATGTTCTTTAGGTGGAAATCAGCAACTCGGCGTCACTTCCTGAAAGATGTGGAAATTGCGCCTCTCTGTGGTGAAAATATATAGTACCAGAAGTTAAATATGCCTTCGACGGCGTCCTCCGAGGATCAAATATTTTTCATACCGGATGAAAGGAAAAATCGCGTTTGTTGGTCGAGAACGAGGCGAGCAGAAGTCTGGGCGAAGACGAGGTTGAGTAGACTCGTTTTGAATTTCCAATCCTTGTCCCCCATACCCACAACGCTGTAGCTACACAGTCAGACTAGAGAGGGCTATGTAAAGAGGTAGACTATCCTAAATCATGAGAATTGTTTGACTCAACTAGATATTCTCCTTTACTAGCTAGGCTAGCCAAATAAGCTAACGATAGCTAGCTTGCTACACAGACATTTTAATCCAACATGGCGCTTTAAAGAATGTTTTATGACCAAGACCAGGGATGATGATATGTTTGGGTAGCTAGGAGACTACTCCAGCAATCAATCAAAAACAATCACAAACGACTCTTATAGAAATGCCCCCAGAGTCGAGCATTGAATAAACCGTCTTGCTGTGCACCAGCTGTCTTTGTTATGGTTAACTAGCTAGCAATCTAGATCCAGTGACCATTCTGAAAATGCCAATGAATGGATTTGCAATTACAATACTGATTGATGTTGACACACTTTGCACCCATTTAATTACCTGTACCTGGTCACTCTCTAATAGGGTTATATTGGTTTGTGTATGTAGCTAGTTAGCTGACTGTCTGCTTGGGAGATGGAGGAGCAGGAGAGAGCTATGGAAGAGGATGCTCTGGACTCAAAGCCTCCACTGACCACTGAAGAGGATGAGCCCAAGCATACAGACCTCCACTGGTCTCATATCACTGAAACACAACAGGTGGGACTTGACCCTATGAGTCGGTGGGACTTGACCCTATGAGTTGGTGGGACTTGACCCTATGAGTTGGTGGGACTTGACCCTAGGAGTTGGTGGGACTTGACCCTAGGAGTTGGTGGGACTTGACCCTAGGAGTTGGTGGGACTTGACCCTAGGAGTTGGTGGGACTTGACCCTAGGAGTTGGTGGGACTTGACCCTAGGAGTTGGTGGGACTTGACCCTAGGAGTTGGTGGGACTTGACCCTAGGAGTTGGTGGGACTTGACCCTAGGAGTTGGTGGGACTTGACCCTAGGAGTTGGTGGGACTTGACCCTAGGAGTTGGTGGGACTTAAAACCTAGGAGTTGGTGGGACTTGACCCTAGGAGTTGGTGGGACTTGACCCTAGGAGTTGGTGGGACTTAAAACCTATGATTTGGTGGGACTTGACCCTAGGAGTTGGTGGGACTTAAAACCTATGAGTTGGTGGGACTTAAAACCTATGAGTTGGTGGGACTTAAAACCTATGAGTTGGTGGGACTTTAAACCTATGATTTGGTGGGACTTAAAACCTATGAGTTGGTGGGACTTAAAACCTATGAGTAGGTGGGACTTTAAACCTATGAGTTGGTGGGACTTAAAACCTATGAGTTGGTGGGACTTAAAACCTATGAGTTGGTGGGACTTAAAACCTATGAGTTGGTGGGACTTGACCCTAGGAGTTGGTGGGACTTGACCCTAGGAGTTGGTGGGACTTGACCCTAGGAGTTGGTGGGACTTGACCCTAGGAGTTGGTGGGACTTAGACCCTGTGAGTTGGTGGGACTTGACCCTATGAGTTGGTGGGACTTGACCCTATGAGTTGGTGGGACTTGACCCTATGAGTTGGTGGGACTTGACCCCAGGAGTTGGTGGGACTTGACCCCAGGAGTTGGTGGGACTTGACCCCAGGAGTTGGTGGGACTTGACCCTAGGAGTTGGTGGGACTTGACCCTAGGAGTTGGTGGGACTTGACCCTAGGAGTTGGTGGGACTTGACCCTAGGAGTTGGTGGGACTTGACCCTAGGAGTTGGTGGGACTTGACCCTAGGAGTTGGTGGGACTTGACCCTAGGAGTTGGTGGGACTTGACCCTAGGAGTTGGTGGGACTTGACCCTAGGAGTTGGTGGGACTTGACCCTAGGAGTTGGTGGGACTTGACCCTAGGAGTTGGTGGGACTTGACCCTAGGAGTTGGTGGGACTTGACCCTAGGAGTTGGTGGGACTTGACCCTAGGAGTTGGTGGGACTTGACCCTAGGAGTTGGTGGGACTTGACCCTAGGAGTTGGTGGGACTTGACCCTAGGAGTTGGTGGGACTTGACCCTAGGAGTTGGTGGGACTTGACCCTAGGAGTTGGTGGGACTTGACCCTAGGAGTTGGTGGGACTTGACCCTAGGAGTTGGTGGGACTTGACCCTAGGAGTTGGTGGGACTTGACCCTAGGAGTTGGTGGGACTTGACCCTAGGAGTTGGTGGGACTTAAAACCTATGATTTGGTGGGACTTGACCCTAGGAGTTGGTGGGACTTGACCCCAGGAGTTGGTGGGACTTGACCCCAGGAGTTGGTGGGACTTAGACCCTAGGAGTTGGTGGGACTTAGACCCTAGGAGTTGGTGGGACTTAGACCCTAGGAGTTGGTGGGACTTGACCCTATGAGTCGGTGGGACTTAGACCCTATACATTTCAAAATGATTTGTGATGATAAAGAATAATACAGTCCAGATATCAGGAGACCAAATCAATGTAAATGAGCATAATCACATGCATGTGAAGTATTGTATTGTGTTCCAGGAGCCCAGTGAACCTGAAGAGAAAGAGAAGAAGCCACAGTCCTCAGAGCTCCTTGTCATCAACAGCCTAGCTCCTCTAGACAGCTGGGAACCAGTCCACACTGAAATCAAACCTGAGGAACTGACAAAGACAGAAATGCTGATACTGTCACAGACAGAGAATCAGGCAACGATACAGACACAGGACCAGACACAGACATTATCACAGACAGATGAGTTTATCATAGTTGATCAGAATGGACAGCCCCTACAATGTGAACGCATGGTGAGTAGAGGGGGGGGGGGGGGGGGGGGGGTGGTTTCACAAGAGCATAGAAGCAGATCCAGGCAGCTGCCAAATGGTATCCTGGTGATCCCAGATCTGTTTATGCTGAATAGCCAACTTGTTATCGCCCGATTGGCTAGTCAGCTCAAACAGATCTGTTCAGCATCAGGCTAGACTAGTCAATTCGTTGTTTTTTGTTTTGTTCCATGCTTCTTAAACACAGCCTATGAACTGTTGAGTTTAGGGTCTTTGTGTAACCTAAAGATCTTTGTTCCTCTAGGTGCTAGTGACCAGTCAGTCAGACAACGGAGAGATGTATGTTATCCCCTCTAATCAGCTAGGAGGGGCTCAGGTGTTACTTCCTAGAGGACACCTACTGGACATCATAGACCCTACAGGTATTGTTAACCTGAAAACTCAGCTGCTTCTACAGATACCCTATTCCCTATTATAGTGCACTACTTTAGACCAGAGCTGGCCTACAAAATGACTTCAGGTCAGACTGATGTATGGAGCGATCGACAGAGCAGCAGAGTTCAATTCAGGATGAGTCGTCAGGCAAGCAGGATGAGTCGTCAGGCAAGCAGGACGAGTCGTCAGGCAAGCAGGACGAGTCGTCAGGCAAGCAGGACGAGTCGTCAGGCAAGCAGGACGAGTCGTCAGGCAAGCAGGACGAGTCGTCAGGCAAGCAGGACGAGTCGTCAGGCAAGCAGGACGAGTCGTCAGGCAAGCAGGACGAGTCGTCAGGCAAGCAGAAGTCTGCATTTCTGATGTTCCGTCTGGAAATATACTAGTTATTATATTTCATGTTAGACAGTGTCAAGGAATTTTAACAGAAATCCTTGTACAGTGTTTGGTGTTACAGAATTGAATAGAACACTATCTCTATCAGAGGAGGCTGGTGAGGGGAGGACGGCTCATAATAATGTCTGGAACGGCGCAAACGGAACGGCATCGAACACCTGGAGACCAATGTGATTTGATACCATTCCGCTCCAGTCATTGCCACGAGCCAGTCCTCCCCAAATTGAAGGTGCCACCAGCCTCCTGTGCTCTCTATAGTTTGGTGTATGAAGGTGAGATTGTCTGATCTGTTTAGGATCCTGCGGGGAGGAAGAGCTTCACTCCGTCCCGTTAACGGCTGTTACGGATGACAGAGGCGGTTTGACTACAGTATCAACGGCTGTAACGGATGACAGCGGCAGTTTGACTACAGTCTCATCGGCTGTTACGGATGACAGGGGCAGTTTGACTACAGTCACATCGGCTGTTACGGATGACAGGGGCAGTTTGACTACAGTCTCATCGGCTGTTACGGATGACAGCGGCGGTTTGACTACAGTCACATCGGCTGTTACGGATGACAGGGGCAGTTTGACTACAGTATCAACGGCTGTAACGGATGACAGCGGCAGTTTGACAACATCCACATCGGCTGTTACGGATGACAGAGGCGGTTTGACTACAGTCTCATCGGCTGTTACGGATGACAGGGGCAGTTTGACTACAGTCTCATCGGCTGTTACGGATGACAGCGGCAGTTTGACTACAGTCACATCGGCTGTTACGGATGACAGCGGCAGTTTGACAACAGTCTCATCGGCTGTTACGGATGACAGGGGCAGTTTGACAACAGTATCATCGGCTGTTACGGATGACAGGGGCAGTTTGACTACAGTCTCATCGGCTGTTACGGATGACAGCGGCGGTTTGACTACAGTCTCATCGGCTGTTACGGATGACAGCGGCAGTTTGACAACATCCACATCGGCTGTTACGGATGACAGGGGCAGTTTGACTACAGTATCATCGGCTGTTACGGATGACAGCGGCAGTTTGACTACATCCACATCCACATCGGCTGCAGCTAAGACCTCGGCACAGAGGTGAGCTCACATCTTCTTCTTAGAGTTAAACTCAGTAACTCTTCAAGGAATATTAAGGTTCATTTGACAATAGTTGTAACTGCTACTGTTGTGTTGTGTGTAGCTCTCAGGACTCTTTCACCTCTCTTCTGAAACCTCTCCCATCCAACGCCCCGAACTGGGCCATGAGGCTTCATAATGCTGAGGTACGTCTACCAACTGGGCCCTGAGGCTTCATAATGCTGAGGTACGTCTACCAACTGGGCCCCGAGGCTTCATAATGCTGAGGTACGTCTACCAACTGGGCCCTGAGGCTTCATAATGCTGAGGTACGTCTACCAACTGGGCCCTGAGGCTTCATAATGCTGAGGTACGTCTACCAACTGGGCCCTGGGGCTTCATAATGCTGAGGTACGTCTACCAACTGGACCCTGAGGCTTCATAATGCTGAGGTACGTCTACCAACTGGGCCCCGAGGCTTCATAATGCTGAGGTACGTCTACCAACTGGGCCCTGAGGCTTCATAATGCTGAGGTACGTCTACCAACTGGGCCCTGAGGCTTCATAATGCTGAGGTACGTCTACCAACTGGGCCCTGGGGCTTCATAATGCTGAGGTACGTCTACCAACTGGGCCCTGAGGCTTCATAATGCTGAGGTACGTCTACCAACTGGGCCCTGAGGCTTCATAATGCTGAGGTACGTCTACCAACTGGGCCCTAAGGCTTCATAATGCTGAGGTACGTCTACCAACTGGGCCCTGAGGCTTCATAATGCTGAGGTACGTCTACCAACTGAGCCCTGGGGCTTCATAATGCTGAGGTACGTCTACCAACTGGGCCCTGAGGCTTCATAATGCTGAGGTACGTCTACCAACTGGGCCCTGAGGCTTCATAATGCTGAGGTACGTCTACCAACTGGGCCCTAAGGCTTCATAATGCTGAGGTACGTCTACCAACTGGGCTCTGAGGCTTCATAAAGCTGAGGTACGTCTACCAACTGGGCCCTGGGGCTTCATAATGCTGAGGTACGTCTACCAACTGGGCCCTGAGGCTTCATAATGCTGAGGTACGTCTACCAACTGGGCCCTGGGGCTTCATAATACTAAACTGAATTACACTGCTCCCAACCTAACACATTCTAACACATCACATTTTATTTGTCACATGCGCCGAATACAACAGTAGACCTTACTGTGAAATGCTTACTTACAAGCCCTTAACCAACAATGCAGTTTAATGAAAAATAAGAGGTTAAGAAAAAGATTGACTAAATAAACTAAAGTAGAAAATTGAAGAGTAATATTTAAAATAACAATAACGAGACTATATACACAGGTTAGTCGAGGTAATTTGTACATGTAGGTAGGGGTAAAGTGACTATGTATAGATAATAAATAGGATAGGGGGGGGATAGGATAAAGCAATCCTTCTGCCCCCCCCCCCCCCCTTAAAAGATTTAGATGCACTGTTGTAAAGTGGCTGTTCCACTGGATGTCATAAGGTGAATGCACCAATTTGTAAGTCGCTCTGGATAAGAGCGTCTGCTAAATGACTTAAATGTAAATGTATATAAACAGAGTAGCAGCAGAGTAAAAAAAGGTGTGGTGGGGGGGACGCGATGTAAATAGTCCGGGTAGCCATTTTGATTAATTGTTCACGAGTCTTATGGCTTGGGGGGTAGAAGCTGTTTAGAAGCCTCTTGGTCCTAGACTTGGCACTCCGGTACCGCTTGCTGTGCGGCAGCAGAGAGAACAGTCTATGACTTGGGTGACTGGAGTCTTTGGCAATTTTAGGGCCTTCCTCTGACACCGCCTGGTATAGAGGTCCTGGATGGCAGGAAGCTTGGCCCCAGTGATGTACTGGGCCGTTCGCACTACCCTCTGTAGAGCCTTGTGGTCGGAGGTCGAGCAGTTGCCATACCAGGCGGTGATGCAGCCAGTCAAGATGCTCTCGATGGTGCAGCTGTAGAACCTTTTGAGGATCTGAGGACCCATGCCAAATCATTTCATATTCCTGAGGGGGAATATGTTTAGTCGTGCCCTCTTCACGACTGTCTTGGTGAGCTTGGACAATGTTAGTTTGTTGGTGATGTGGACACCAAGGAACTTGAAGCTCTCAACCTGCTCCACTACAACCCTGTCGATGAGAATGGGGGCGTGCTCGGTCCTCCTTTTCCTGTAGTCCACAATCATCTCCTTTGTCTTGATCACGTTGAGGGAGAAGTTGTTGTCCTGGCACCACACGGCCAGGTCTCTGACCTCCTCCCTGTAGGCTGTCTCGTCGTTGTCGGTGATCAGGCCTACCACTGTTGTGTCATCGGCAAATTTAATGATGGTGTTGGAGTTGTGCCTGGCCACGCAGTCATGAGTGAACATGGAGTACAGGAGGGGTCTGAGTACGCACCCCTGGGGAGCTTGAGGATCAGCGTGGCGGATGTGTTGTTACCTACTCTTACCACTTGGGGGCGAACTGTCAGGAAGTCCAGGATCCAGTTGCAGAGGGAGGTGTTTAGTCCCAGGGTCCTTAGCTTATTGATGAGATTTGTGGACACTATGGTGTTGAACGCTGAGCTGTAGTCAATGAATAGCATTCTCATATAGGTGTTCCTTTTGTCCAGGTGGGAAAGGTCAGGGTGGAGAGTAGCACCTGAACACACGGTGACACACGTTCACACCCCGACACTCGTTGACACCCCGACACTCGTTGACACCCCGACACTCGTTGACACCCCGACACACCCCGACACACCCCGACACCCCGACACTCGTTGACACCCCGACACACGTTGACACCCCGACACACCCCGACACCCCGACACTCGTTGACACCCCGACACACGTTCACACCCCGACACCCCGACACTCGTTGACACCCCGACACTCGTTCACACCCCGACACCCCGACACTCGTTGACACCCCGACACACCCCGACACCCCGACACCCCGACACTCGTTGACACCCCGACACACGTTGACACCCCGACACACGTTGACACCCCGACACACGTTGACACCCCGACACACGTTGACACCCCGACACACGTTGACACCCCGACACTCGTTGACACCCCGACACACGTTGACACCCCGACACCCCGACACACGTTGACACCCCGACACTCGTTGACACCCCGACACACGTTGACACCCCGACACACGTTGACACCCCGACACTCGTTGACACCCCGACACACGTTGACACCCCGACACTCGTTGACACCCCGACACTCGTTGACACCCCGACACCCCGACACTCGTTGACACCCCGACACACGTTGACACCCCGACACTCGTTGACACCCCGACACACGTTGACACCCCGACACACGTTGACACCCCGACACACGTTGACACCCCGACACTCGTTGACACCCCGACACACGTTGACACCCCGACACCCCGACACACGTTGACACCCCGACACTCGTTGACACCCCGACACACGTTGACACCCCGACACTCGTTGACACCCCGACACACGTTGACACCCCGACACTCGTTGACACCCCGACACACGTTGACACCCCGACACTCGTTGACACCCCGACACACGTTGACACCCCGACACCCCGACATACGTTGACACCCCGCCACTCGTTGACACCCCGCCACTCGTTCACACCCCGACACTCGTTGACACCCCGACACACGTTGACACCCCGACACCCCGACACTCGTTGACACCCCGACACACGTTGACACCCCGACACACGTTGACACCCCGACACACGTTGACACCCCGACACACGTTGACACCCCGACACACGTTGACACCCCGACACTCGTTGACACCCCGACACTCGTTGACACCCCGACACACGTTGACACCCCGACACACGTTGACACCCCGACACACGTTGACACCCCGACACACGTTGACACCCCGACACACGTTGACACCCCGACACACGTTGACACCCCGACACACGTTGACACCCCGACACACGTTGACACACGTTGACACCCCGACACACGTTGACACCCCGACACTCGTTGACACCCCGACACACGTTGACACCCCGACACTCGTTGACACCCCGACACTCGTTGACACCCCGACACTCGTTGACACCCCGACACTCGTTGACACCCCGACACTCGTTGACACCCCGACACACTGTAGCCTGAGGATGCTAACAGGAAAGGATTGTGAGAGGTAGCGTCCTCAGGTTTATAGCTTTGCACATTTCTGAGAAGGAAGGACCTCAACAGTCCTCCATGTTGACTTTCTTTGATTTCTTCTTCTCCTTCTTCCTACTCCTCCTGTTCTCTCCCCCCCTCTCTCTGCCCCTCCCCCTCTCTCTCTCTCTGTCCCCCCCCTCTCTCTCTGTCCCCCCCTCTACCTCTCTCTCTCTGTCCCCCCCCTCTCTCTCTGCCCCCCCCTCCCTCTCTCTGTGTCTCCTGGAGCAGAAGATAGGCGACTCGTACCGTGGCTACTGTAACACCGACACGGAGCTGGAGACCGTCCTCCTGCTCCACAAGCAGCAGACCAACAGTGTGTTTGGGACACGCCAGTCCCCCTCGCCTGCCAAGCCTGCCAGCCGTCTGATGTGGAAGTCACAATACGTACCGTACGATGGCGTCCCTTTTGTCAATGCAGGTATACGGTCACAGTACTGGTTCGGTAGCCGACGATGGCGTCCCTTTTGTCAATGCAGGTATACGGTCACAAAACTGGTTCGGTAGCCGTACGATGGCGTCCCTTTTGTTAATGCAGGTATACGGTCACAAAACTGGTTCGGTAGCCGTACGATGGCGTTCCTTTTGTCAGTGCAGGTATACGATCACAGTACTGGTTCGGTAGCCGACGATGGCGTCCCTTTTGTCAGTGCAGGTATACGGTCACAGTACTGGTTCAGTAGCCGACGATGGCGTCCCTTTTGTCAGTGCAGGTATACGATCACAGTACTGGTTCAGTAGCCGACGATGGCGTCCCTTTTGTCAGTGCAGGTATACGGTCACAGTACTGGTTCAGTAGCCGACGATGGCGTCCCTTTTGTCAATGCAGGTATACGATCACAGTACTGGTTCAGTAGCCGACGATGGCGTCCCTTTTGTCAATGCAGGTATACGATCACAGTACTGGTTCGGTAGCCGTACGATGGCGTTCCTTTTGTCAGTGCAGGTATACGATCACAGTACTGGTTCAGTAGCCGACGATGGCGTCCCTTTTGTTAATGCAGGTATACGATCACAGTACTGGTTCAGTAGCCGACGATGGCGTCCCTTTTGTTAATGCAGGTATACGATCACAGTACTGGTTCGGTAGCCGTACGATGGCGTTCCTTTTGTTAATGCAGGTATACGGTCACAGTACTGGTTCAGTAGCCGACGATGGCGTCCCTTTTGTTAATGCAGGTATACGGTCACAGTACTGGTTCGGTAGCCGACGATGGCGTCCCTGAACATAAACATGTATCTCCAGGCCTCTGATAACGAGCCTTCTGGAACATCTACATTTAAAAAAAGCATAATGAATCTATTGAATATACACCATCACAATAAAGCCATGATTTATTTTAGGCAGGTATAAAGAAACATGATATGAAGATATCTTTATGAAGAAGAGAATCTGTATGTTACCTGGCTATGATATAGACTGTAGGCTTGTTCATTTATCAGACTAGATACTGTATGTTATCTATGATATAGACTGTAGGCGTGTTCATTTATCAGACTAGATACTGTATGTTATCTGGCTATGATATAGACTGTAGACTTGTTCATTTATCAGACTAGATACTGTATGTTATCTATGATATAGACTGTAGGCTTGTTCATTTATCAGACTAGATACTGTATGTTATCTGGCTATGATATAGACTGTAGACTTGTTCATTTATCAGACTAGATACTGTATGTTATCTATGATATAGACTGTAGGCTTGTTCATTTAGCAGACTAGATACTGTATGTTATCTATGATATAGACTGTAGGCTTGTTCATTTATCAGACTAGATACTGTATGTTATCTGGCTATGATATAGACTGTAGACTTGTTCATTTATCAGACTAGATACTGTATGTTATCTATGATATAGACTGTAGGCGTGTTCATTTATCAGACTAGATACTGTATGTTATCTATGATATAGACTGTAGGCGTGTTCATTTATCAGACTAGATACTGTATGTTATCTATGATATAGACTGTAGACTAGTTCATTTATCAGACTAGATACTGTATGTTATCTATGATATAGACTGTAGACTTGTTCATTTATCAGACTAGATACTGTATGTTATCTATGATATAGACTGTAGGCTTGTTCATTTATCAGACTAGATACTGTATGTTATCTGGCTATGATATAGACTGTAGGCTTGTTCATTTATCAGACTAGATACTGTATGTTATCTATGATATAGACTGTAGGCTTGTTCATTTATCAGACTAGATACTGTATGTTATCTATGATATAGACTGTAGGCTTGTTCATTTATCAGACTAGATACTGTATGTTATCTATGATATAGACTGTAGACTTGTTCATTTAGCAGACTAGATACTGTATGTTATCTATGATATAGACTGTAGGCTTGTTCATTTATCAGACTAGATACTGTATGTTATCTATGATATAGACTGTAGACTTGTTCATTTAGCAGACTAGATACTGTATGTTATCTGGCTATGATATAGACTGTAGGCTTGTTCATTTATCAGACTAGATACTGTATGTTATCTGACTATGCTCCATGCCATAGGCTGTAGGCTTGTTCATTTAGCAGACTAGATAGGCTTATAAGTCCAATGACATTTTTTTACATTAATGAAGGAGAGAGAGAGAGGAGATGGACACTCACGTGGTGAGATATAAGGAATGAAGGAGAGAGAGAGGAGATATCCTGTAACTAAAGGAATGAAGGAGAGAGAGGAGATATCCTGTAACTAAAGGAATGAAGGAGAGAGAGAGGAGAGATATCCTGTAACTAAAGGAATGAAGGAGAGAGAGGAGATAACCTGTAACTAAAGGAATGAAGGAGAGAGAGAGATATCCTGTAACTAAAGGAATGAAGGACAGAGAGAGGAGAGATATCCTGTAACTAAAGGAATGAAGGAGAGAGAGATATCCTGTAACTAAAGGAATGAAGGAGAGAGAGGAGAGATATCCTGTAACTAAAGGAATGAAGGAGAGAGAGAGATATCCTGTAACTAAAGGAATGAAGGACAGAGAGAGGAGAGATATCCTGTAACTAAAGGAATGAAGGAGAGAGAGAGATATCCTGTAACTAAAGGAATGAAGGAGAGAGAGAGGAGAGATATCCTGTAACTAAAGGAATGAAGGAGAGAGAGAGCTATCCTGTAACTAAAGGAATGAAGGAGAGAGAGGAGATATCCTGTAACTAAAGGAATGAAGGAGAGAGGAGAGATATCCTGTAACTAAAGGAATGAAGGAGAGAGAGAGGAGAGATATCCTGTAACTAAAGGAATGAAGGAGAGAGAGAGGAGAGATATCCTGTAACTAAAGGAATGAAGGAGAGAGAGGAGATATCCTGTAACTAAAGGAATGAAGGAGAGAGAGGAGATATCCTGTAACTAAAGGAATGAAGGAGAGAGAGGAGATATCTTGTAACTAAAGGAATGAAGGAGAGAGAGGAGATATCCTGTAACTAAAGGAATGAAGGACAGAGAGAGGAGAGATATCCTGTAACTAAAGGAATGAAGGAGAGAGAGGAGAGATATCCTGTAACTAAAGGAATGAAGGAGAGAGAGAGGAGAGATATCCTGTAACTAAAGGAATGAAGGAGAGAGAGGAGATATCTTGTAACTAAAGGAATGAAGGAGAGAGAGGAGATATCCTGTAACTAAAGGAATGAAGGAGAGAGAGGAGATATCCTGTAACTAAAGGAATGAAGGAGAGGGAGAGGAGAGATATCCTGTAACTAAAGGAATGAAGGAGAGAGAGAGAGAGAGAGGAGAGATATCCTGTAACTAAAGGAATGAAGGAGAGAGAGAGAGATATCCTGTAACTAAAGGAATGAAGGAGAGAGAGAGAGATATCCTGTAACTAAAGGTAATGTGTCAGTCTATTAATGATGGTAAGTACCAGTAAGGCATGTACAGAGGAGATTACCGTGACTCAACGGTCATGTAGATGTCTACTGCGATCATGACTCATGACTGCCGGTGTGGCCGTACTACGGTCACCGCAACAGCCCTGCTCATCCATGCTCATAACAAGTAATAAAGCATTATACCTGCAGGCTTTCAGGAAAGTGTTACCAATGTAATGACTGGATCATATGAATGAAAGGTTTCTCAGGTCATATTCAGAGTTATAATGGTTTCTCAGGTCATATTCAGAGTTATAATGGTTTCTCAGGCCATATTCAGAGTTATAATGGTTTCTCAGGCCATATTCAGAGTTATAATGGTTTCTCAGGTCATATTCAGAGTTATAATGGTTTCTCAGGTCATATTCAGAGTTATAATGGTTTCTCAGACCATATTCAGAGTTATAATGGTTTCTCAGGCCATATTCAGAGTTATAATGGTTTCTCAGGTCATATTCAGAGTTATAATGGTTTCTCAGGTCATATTCAGAGTTATAATGGTTTCTCAGGTCATATTCAGAGTTATAATGGTTTCTCAGGTCATATTCAGAGTTATAATGGTTTCTCAGGTCATATTCAGAGTTATAATGGTTTCTCAGGTCATATTCAGAGTTATAATGGTTTCTCAGGCCATATTCAGAGTTATAATGGTTTCTCAGGTCATATTCAGAGTTATAATGGTTTCTCAGGTCATATTCAGAGTTATAATGGTTTCTCAGGTCATATTCAGAGTTATAATGGTTTCTCAGGCCATATTCAGAGTTATAATGGTTTCTCAGGCCATATTCAGAGTTATAATGGTTTCTCAGGTCATATTCAGAGTTATAATGGTTTCTCAGGTCATATTCAGAGTTATAATGGTTTCTCAGGCCATATTCAGAGTTATAATGGTTTCTCAGGCCATATTCAGAGTTATAATGGTTTCTCAGGTCATATTCAGAGTTATAATGGTTTCTCAGGTCATATTCAGAGTTATAATGGTTTCTCAGGCCATATTCAGAGTTATAATGGTTTCTCAGGCCATATTCAGAGTTATAATGGTTTCTCAGGTCATATTCAGAGTTATAATGGTTTCTCAGGTCATATTCAGAGTTATAATGGTTTCTCAGGCCATATTCAGAGTTATAATGGTTTCTCAGGCCATATTCAGAGTTATAATGGTTTCTCAGGCCATATTCAGAGTTATAATGGTTTCTCAGGTCATATTCAGAGTTATAATGGTTTCTCAGGTCATATTCAGAGTTATAATGGTTTCTCAGACCATATTCAGAGTTATAACGACTGCGTACTAGCACTGCGGACCCCGGTCAAAATATGTGCACTAAATAGGGAATGGCGTGCCATTTGGAGGGACTAGGGTGCCATTTGGAGGGACTAGGGTGCCATTTGGAGGGACTAGGGTGCCATTTGGAGGGACTAGGGTGCCATTTGGAGGGACTAGGGTGCCATTTGGAGGGACTAGGGTGCCATTTGGAGGGAATAGGGTGCCATTTGGAGGGACTAGGGTGCCATTTGGAGGGACTAGGGTGCCATTTGGAGGGACTAGGGTGCCATTTGGAGGGACTAGGGTGCCATTTGGGAGGCAGACTTCATCTACTATAGGGATGGAATCATCTGCTTTCTCCATCTGTATCCAGGCAGTAGAGCTATAGTGATGGAATAATCTACTTTCTCCATCTGTATCCAGGCAGTAGAGCTATAGTGATGGAATCATCTACTTTCTCCATCTGTATCCAGGCAGTAGAGCTATAGTGATGGAATCATCTACTTTCTCCATCTGTATCCAGGCAGTAGAGCTATAGTGATGGAATCATCTGCTTTCTCCATCTGTATCCAGGCAGTAGAGCTATAGTGATGGAATCATCTACTTTCTCCATCTGTATCCAGGCAGTAGAGCTATAGTGATGGAATAATATACTCTCTCCATCTGTATCCAGGCAGTAGAGCTATAGTGATGGAATCATCTACTTTCTCCATCTGTATCCAGGCAGTAGAGCTATAGTGATGGAATCATCTACTTTTTCCATCTGTATCCAGGCAGTAGAGCTATAGTGATGGAATCATCTACTCTCTGTATCCAGGCAGTAGAGCTATAGTGATGGAATCATCTACTTTCTGTATCCAGGCAGTAGAGCTATAGTGATGGAATCATCTGCTTTCTCCATCTGTATCCAGGCAGTAGAGCTATAGTGATGGAATCATCTACTTTCTGTATCCAGGCAGTAGAGCTATAGTGATGGAATCATCTGCTTTCTCCATCTGTATCCAGGCAGTAGAGCTATAGTGATGGAATCATCTACTTTCTGTATCCAGGCAGTAGAGCTATAGGAATGGAGTCATCTGCTTTCTCCATCTGTATCCAGGCAGTAGAGTCATCTACTTTCTCCATCTGTATCCAGGCAGTAGTCATCTACTTTCTGTATCCAGGCAGTAGTGCTATAGTGATGGAATCATCTGCTTTCTCCATCTGTATCCAGGCAGTAGAGCTATAGTGATGGAATGTCAGTATGGACCAAGGAGGAAAGGCCTCCAGCCCAAGAAGACTGCAGAGCAGAACATCAGTCAGAGCATTGATTACAAAGCGACATGCCCTGCCAGGTAGACACACATCCATACAAACCCCCATCTGTCTACGCTGACAAAACAATATGCTACCAACTCTGTGGACATATTTTCTGACATTGCTCTCCTTCTTCAGGATCTACATCAAGAAGGTGTGTAAGTTTCCCCAGCACCGGGTACCTACGGACCCTAAGGTAGACAAGAGGGTTGTTCGTCAGGAACAGGAGAAAGCCTTCTTCAACCTCCGGAAGACCCTGTGGGACGTGGGCGGAGTCCTGAGGCATTGATTGATTCTGCTATTTATACTTGGATTTGATATATGATTGATTGACGTATTGGTTGATTGACTTGGGTTTCTTTGTTTATTCTCTCTCGTTAACAGGTACTACATGCAGCTCCCCACCCAGAAAGCTCACCTCTATCATGACACGGAAGCTCTCCTCCCGCCTCCTCCTCCAGACCTCCTCTTCCTCCCCATGGAGGAGGAGGTGAAGCAGCAGGAGGAGGAGGAGAGGGGATGTGTCTGTGATGGAGGTGCGGAGGATGGTGGAACCATACCATCTCGCCTCCACCCCAGGGTGGCAGAGAAGATCAGGGAGTTGGTGGAGCAGGGATATCATCAGGTGTACCAGGTCCGCAAACAGCTCAGGTAAGGAGGCCTTCAGGGGCCGTATATCAAACAGCTCAGGTAAGGAGGCCATCAGGGGCCGTATATCAAACAGCTCAGGTAAGGAGGCCTTCAGGGGCGGTAATCAAACAGCTCAGGTAAGGAGGCCTTCAGGGGCCGTATATCAAACAGCTCAGGTAAGGAGGCCTTCAGGGGCCGTATATCAAACAGCTCAGGTGAGGAGGCCTTCAGGGGCCGTATATCAAACAGCTCAGGTGAGGAGGCCTTCAGGGGCCGTATATCAAACAGCTCAGGTAAGGAGGCCTTCAGGGGCAGTATATCAAACAGCTCAGGTAAGGAGGCCTTCAGGGGCCGTATATCAAACAGCTCAGGTAAGGAGGCCTTCAGGCCGTATATCAAACAGCTCAGGTAAGGAGGACCTCAGGGGCCGTATATCAAACAGCTCAGGTAAGGAGGCCTTCAGGGGCCGTATATCAAACAGCTCAGAGTAGGAGGACCTCAGGGGCCGTATATCAAACAGCTCAGGTAAGGAGGCCTTCAGGGGCCGTATATCAAACAGCTCAGGTAAGGAGGCCTTCAGGGGCCGTATATCAAACAGCTCAGGTAAGGAGGCCTTCAGGGGCCGTATATCAAACAGCTCAGGTAAGGAGGCCTTCAGGGGCCGTATATCAAACAGCTCAGGTAAGGAGGCCTTCAGGGGCCGTATATCAAACAGCTCAGGTAAGGAGGACCTCAGGGGCCGTATATCAAACAGCTCAGGTAAGGAGGACCTCAGGGGCCGTATATCAAACAGCTCAGGTAAGGAGGCCTTCAGGGGCCGTATATCAAACAGCTCAGGTAAGGAGGCCTTCAGGCCGTATATCAAACAGCTCAGGTAAGGAGGACCTCAGGGGCCGTATATCAAACAGCTCAGGTAAGGAGGCCTTCAGGGGCCGTATATCAAACAGCTCAGAGTAGGAGGACCTCAGGGGCCGTATATCAAACAGCTCAGGTAACGAGGCCTTCAGGGGCCGTATATCAAACAGCTCAGAGTAGGAGGACCTCAGGGGCCGTATATCAAACAGCTCAGGTAAGGAGGCCTTCAGGGGCCGTATATCAAACAGCTCAGGTAAGGAGGACCTCAGGGACTGATGTACAGGTCATCATGGTCCCCTGTATAACCACTGTCCCTGGTGTTAACCTCTATCATGGTCCCCTGTATTACCACTGTCCCTGGTGTTAACCTCTACCACTGTCCCTGGTGTTAACCTCTACCACTGCCCCTGGTGTTAACCTCTATCATGGTCCCCTGTATTACCACTGTCCCTGGTGTTAACCTCTACCACTGTCCCTGGTGTTAACCTCTACCAATGTCCCTGGTGTTAACCTCTACCACTGCCCCTGGTGTTAACCTCTACCACTGTCCCTGGTGTTAACCTCTACCACTGCCCCTGGTGTTAACCTCTACCACTGTCCCTGATGTTAACCTCTACCACTGTCCCTGGTGTTAACCTCTACCACTGCCCCTGGTGTTAACCTCTACCACTGCCCCTGGTGTTAACCTCTACCACTGTCCCTGGTGTTAACCTCTACCACTGTCCCTGGTGTTAACCTCTACCACTGCCCCTGGTGTTAACCTCTACCACTGTCCCTGGTGTTAACCTCTACCACTGTCCCTGGTGTTAACCTCTACCACTGTCCCTGGTGTTAACCTCTACCACTGCCCCAGGTGTTAACCTCTACCACTGTCCCTGGTGTTAACCTCTACCACTGTCCCTGGTGTTAACCTCTACCACTGTCCCTGGTGTTAACCTGTATCATGGTCCCTGGTGTTAACCTCTACCACTGCCCCTGGTGTTAACCTCTACCACTGCCCCTGGTGTTAACCTCTACCACTGTCCCTGGTGTTAACCTCTACCACTGTCCCTGGTGTTAACCTCTACCACTGCCCCTGGTGTTAACCTCTGCCATTGTCCATGGTGTTAACCTCTACCACTGTCCCTGGTGTTAACCTCTACCACTGTCCCTGGTGTTAACCTCTACCACTGTCCCTGGTGTTAACCTCTACCACTGCCCCTGGTGTTAACCTCTACCACTGCCCCTGGTGTTAACCTCTACCACTGCCCCTGGTGTTAACCTCTACCACTGCCCCTGGTGTTAACCTCTACCACTGTCCCTGGTGTTAACCTCTACCACTGTCCCTGGTGTTAACCTGTATCATGGTCCCTGGTGTTAACCTCTATCATGGTCCCCTGTATTACCACTGTCCCTGGTGTTAACCTGTATCATGGTCCCTGGTGTTAACCTGTCTTCCTGTCTTTTTTTCCAGGCGGTTTGTGGAGCGGGAGATGTTTAGATCAGAGGAGGTCCCAGAGAGACATAACCTCTGCTACTTCCCAACCGTCAACGACATAAAGAACCACATCCACGAGGCCCAGAAGACCTTGCAGCAGGCTGGGGGGGTCACCACTGATCTAACACAGGTAACTAGGGAGACCTTCCAACAAGCTGGGGGGGGGGGGGGTCACCACTGATATAACACAGGTAACTAGGGAGACCTTCTAGCAGGCTGGGGGGGGGGGGGGGTCACCACTGATATAACACAGGTAACTAGGGAGACCTTCTAGCAGGCTGGGGGGGGGGGGGGGGGGTCACCACTGATATAACACAGGTAACTAGGGAGACCTTCCAACAGGCTGGGGGGATCACCACTGATATAACACAGGTAACTAGGGAGACCTTCTAGCAGGCTGGGGGGGGGGGGGGGGGTCACCACTGATATAACACAGGTAACTAGGAAGACCTTCTAGCAGGCTGGGGGGGGGGGGGGGGTCATCACTGATATAACACAGGTAACTAGGGAGACCTTCTAGCAGGCTGGGGGGGGGGGTCACCACTGATCTAACACAGGTAACTAGGGAGACCTTCTAGCAGGCTGGGGGGGGGGGGGGGGATCACCACTGATATAACACAGGTAACTAGGGAGACCTTCTAGCAGGCTGGGGGGGGGGGGGGGGTCACCACTGATATAACACAGGTAACTAGGGAGACCTTCTAGCAGGCTGGGGGGGGATCACCACTGATATAACACAGGTAACTAGGGAGACCTTCTAGCAGGCTGGGGGGGGGGGGGGGGGGTCACCACTGATATAACACAGGTAACTAGGGAGACCTTCCAACAGGCTGGGGGGATCACCACTGATCTAACACAGGTAACTAGGGAGACCTTCTAGCAGGCTGGGGGGGGGGGGGGGGGTCACCACTGATATAACACAGGTAACTAGGGAGACCTTCCAACAGGCTGGGGGGATCACCACTGATCTAACACAGGTAACTAGGGAGACCTTCCAGCAGGCTGGGGGGGGGGGGGGGGGGTCACCACTGATCTAACACAGGTAACTAGGGAGACCTTCTAGCAGGCTGGGGGGGATCACCACTGATCTAACACAGGTAACTAGGGAGACCTTCTAGCAGGCTGGGGGGGATCACCACTGATCTAACACAGGTAACTAGGGAGACCTTCTAGCAGGCTGGGGGGGATCACCACTGATAGAACACAGGTAACTAGGGAGACCTTCTAGCAGGCTGGGGGGGGGGGGGGGGGGTCACCACTGATATAACACAGGTAACTAGGGAGACCTTCTAGCAGGCTGGGGGGGGGGGGGGGTCACCACTGATATAACACAGGTAACTAGGGAGACCTTCCAACAGGCTGGGGGGATCACCACTGATAGAACACAGGTAACTAGGGAGACCTTCTAGCAGGCTGGGGGGGGGGGGGTCACCACTGATATAACACAGGTAACTAGGGAGACCTTCTAGCAGGCTGGGGGGGTCACCACTGATATTACACAGGTAACTAAGGAGACCTTCCAGCAGGCTGGGGGGGGGATCACCACTGATATAACACAGGTAACTAGGGAGACCTTCCAGCAGGCTGGGGGGGGGATCACCACTGATATAACACAGGTAACTAGGGAGACCTTCTAGCAGGCTGGGGGGGGGGGGGGGGGGGGTCACCACTGATATAACACAGGTAACTAGGGAGACCTTCTAGCAGGCTGGGGGGGGGGGGGATCACCACTGATATAACACAGGTAACTAGGGAGACCTTCTAGCAGGCTGGGGGGATCACCACTGATATAACACAGGTAACTAGGGAGACCTTCTAGCAGGCTGGGGGGGGGGGGGTCACCACTGATATAACACAGGTAACTAGGGAGACCTTCTAGCAGGCTGGGGGGGGGGGGGGTCACCACTGATATAACACAGGTAACTAGGGAGACCTTCCAACAGGCTGGGGGGATCACCACTGATAGAACACAGGTAACTAGGGAGACCTTCTAGCAGGCTGGGGGGGTCACCACTGATAAAACACAGGTAACTAGGGAGACCTTCTAGCAGGCTGGGGGGGGGGGGGGGGGGTCACCACTGATATAACACAGGTAACTAGGGAGACCTTCTAGCAGGCTGGGGGGGGGGGGGATCACCACTGATATAACACAGGTAACTAGGGAGACCTTCCAGCAGGCTGGGGGGATCACCACTGATAGAACACAGGTAACTAGGGGGACCTTCCAGCAGGCTGGGGGGGGGGGGGGGATCACCACTGATATAACACAGGTAACTAGGGAGACCTTCTAGCAGGCTGGGGGGGGGGGGGGTCACCACTGATATAACACAGGTAACTAGGGAGACCTTCTAGCAGGCTGGGGGGGGGGGGGGGGTCACCACTGATATAACACAGGTATCTAGGGAGACCTTCTAGCAGGCTGGGAGGGGGGGGGGTCACCACTGATATAACACAGGTAACTAGGGAGACCTTCTAGCAGGCTGGGAGGGGGGGGTCACCACTGATATAACACAGGTAACTAGGGAGACCTTCTAGCAGGCTGGGAGGGGGGGGGTCACCACTGATATAACACAGGTAACTAGGGAGACCTTGTTCCCAGCTCTTTCAGCTAAAACTTGTTTTTCTCCATGTCTGCTTCTACACCTGCATTCTAGCTGTTTGGGGTTTTAGGCTGGGTCTCTGTACAGCACTTCGAGATATTAGCTGATGTACGAAGGGCTATATAAAATAAACTTGATTGATTGATTGATTGATGTCTGCTGTTTCACCTCCAGTGGACTGAAGTGGACCCAATGACTGAGACTGTGACTCTGACCCTCACGCCAGCCCCTGCTGAAGGTAGTAACATTACAGGTCACCTCTAGTCACCATCAAAGACCGGCTCTTATCGTTATCGTTACTCGCTCTGTGTTTCCCCAACTTTATTTGGTCTGTCCAGGTGCCTTCCAGAGAGTAGGAGTGTTGGAGGGGACGGACACGTTGTCTCCCGAGGCCGTACAACTCTTCAGCTCTCTCACCTCCCTGCAACCCAAGATCTTTGCCCAGCTACAGGTGAGGACTACTGTCTGACGTTCTGCATATGTCTTACACACTGATGAATTCCAGTCCAATCTCTTAGGCCCTCGGCAAAAACCGACTATCTGTTTCATTTCCAGGGTATCCAGCTCCAACCAGACCTGTGTTCTTTTGACGGAGGTCTGTCTCAGTCATCTACAGTCACTACAGACTTCCTGGGGCTGCCCAGCCCCTCACCCCCACAGCCTCTCCTGGTCAGCCCCACACAGTTCCTCCAGTCCAGCCCCTCTCTGGGGGAAGCTATGACCCTAGCGGACACCTCAGTGGTTCTGAGCATGGGTCAGGTGGTCCTGTTGTCATCGTTAGGGGACGGCCAGGTGGTCGGCGTGTCATCTCTAGGGGACGAGAGCGTGGGGACACACCATATACTGTTGGAGGACGGACAAACCATCCCTTTTCAGATAGTGGCTCCTGCTAATATTGGTGAGACAGGAGTTGACCTGAGATATTACTGCTGTAGACTTCCTGTGGTGTGCCTCCTACATCGCAAATGGCACCCTATTCCCTATATAGTGCACTACTATTGATGACAGTCCTGATCGAAAGTATCGCACTATATAGGGAATGGGATTTCCATTTGGGATACAGAGAGTCTCAGGGCAAAGTCAGGAGTAGGTAGCCATGGTGACTGGAACACTACAGATCACAGACAGAGTCTCAGGAGTAGGTAGCCATGGTGACTGGAACACTACAGATCACAGACTGAGAGTCTCAGGAGTAGGTAGCCATGGTAACTGGAACACTACAGATCACAGACTGAGAGTCTCAGGAGTAGGTAGTCATGGTGACTGGAACACTACAGATCACAGACTGAGAGTCTCAGGAGTAGGTAGCCATGGTGACTGGAACACTACAGATCACAGGCTGAGAGTCTCAGGTGTAGGTAGCCATGGTGACTGGAACACTACAGATCACAGGCTGAGAGTCTCAGGAGTAGGTAGCCATGGTGACTGGAACACTACAGATCACAGACTGAGAGTCTCAGGAGTAGGTAGCCATGGTAACTGGAACACTACAGATCACAGACTGAGAGTCTCAGGAGTAGGTAGCCATGGTGACTGGAACACTACAGATCACAGACTGAGAGTCTCAGGAGTAGGTAGCCATGGTGACTGGAACACTACAGATCACAGACTGAGAGTCTCAGGAGTAGGTATCCATGGTAACTGGAACACTACAGATCACAGACAGAGTCTCAGGAGTAGGTAGCCATGGTAACTGGAACACTACAGATCACAGGCTGAGAGTCTCAGGAGTAGGTAGCCATGGTGACTGGAACACTACAGATCACAGACTGAGAGTCTCAGGAGTAGGTAGTCATGGTGACTGGAACACTACAGATCACAGACTGAGAGTCTCAGGAGTAGGTAGCCATGGTGACTGGAACACTACAGATCACAGGCTGAGAGTCTCAGGAGTAGGTAGCCATGGTGACTGGAACACTACAGATCACAGACTGAGAGTCTCAGGAGTAGGTAGCCATGGTGACTGGAACACTACAGATCACAGACTGAGAGTCTCAGGAGTAGGTAGCCATGGTGACTGGAACACTACAGATCACAGACTGAGAGTCTCAGGAGTAGGTAGCCATGGTAACTGGAACACTACAGATCACAGACTGAGAGTCTCAGGAGTAGGTAGCCATGGTGACTGGAACACTACAGATCACAGGCTGAGAGTCTCAGGAGTAGGTAGCCATGGTGACTGGAACACTACAGATCACAGACTGAGAGTCTCAGGAGTAGGTAGCCATGGTAACTGGAACACTACAGATCACAGACTGAGAGTCTCAGGAGTAGGTAGCCATGGTGACTGGAACACTACAGATCACAGACTGAGAGTCTCAGGAGTAGGTAGCCATGGTGACTGGAACACTACAGATCACAGACTGAGAGTCTCAGGAGTAGGTATCCATGGTAACTGGAACACTACAGATCACAGACAGAGTCTCAGGAGTAGGTAGCCATGGTAACTGGAACACTACAGATCACAGGCTGAGAGTCTCAGGAGTAGGTAGCCATGGTGACTGGAACACTACAGATCACAGGCTGAGAGTTTCAGGAGTAGGTAGCCATGGTGACTGGAACACTACAGATCACAGACAGAGTCTCAGGAGTAGGTAGCCATGGTGACTGGAACACTACAGATCACAGGCTGAGAGTCTCAGGAGTAGGTAGCCATGGTGACTGGAACACTACAGATCACAGGCTGAGAGTCTCAGGAGTAGGTAGCCATGGTGACTGGAACACTACAGATCACAGGCTGAGAGTCTCAGGAGTAGGTAGCCATGGTGACTGGAACACTACAGATCACAGGCTGAGAGTCTCAGGAGTAGGTAGCCATGGTGACTGGAACACTACAGATCACAGACTGAGAGTCTCAGGAGTAGGTAGCCATGGTGACTGGAACACTACAGATCACAGACAGAGTCTCAGGAGTAGGTAGCCATGGTAACTGGAACACTACAGATCACAGACTGAGAGTCTCAGGAGTAGGTAGCCATGGTGACTGGAACACTACAGATCACAGGCTGAGAGTCTCAGGAGTAGGTAGCCATGGTGACTGGAACACTACAGATCACATGCTGAGAGTCTCAGGAGTAGGTAGCCATGGTGACTGGAACACTACAGATCACAGACTGAGAGTCTCAGGAGTAGGTAGCCATGGTGACTGGAACACTACAGATCACAGACTGAGAGTCTCAGGAGTAGGTAGCCATGGTGACTGGAACACTACAGATCACAGGCTGAGAGTCTCAGGAGTAGGTAGCCATGGTGACTGGAACACTACAGATCACAGACTGAGAGTCTCAGGTGTAGGTAGCCATGGTGACTGGAACACTACAGATCACAGACTGAGAGTCTCAGGAGTAGGTAGCCATGGTGACTGGAACACTACAGATCACAGACTGAGAGTCTCAGGAGTAGGTAGCCATGGTGACTGGAACACTACAGATCACAGACTGAGAGTCTCAGGAGTAGGTAGCCATGGTGACTGGAACACTACAGATGACAGACTGAGAGTCTCAGGAGTAGGTAGCCATGGTGACTGGAACACTACAGATGACAGACTGAGAGTCTCAGGAGTAGGTAGCCATGGTGACTGGAACACTACAGATGACAGACTGAGAGTCTCAGGAGTAGGTAGCCATGGTGACTGGAACACTACAGATCACAGACTGAGAGTCTCAGGTGTAGGTAGCCATGGTGACTGGAACACTACAGATCACAGACTGAGAGTCTCAGGAGTAGGTAGCCATGGTGACTGGAACACTACAGATCACAGACTGAGAGTCTCAGGAGTAGGTAGCCATGGTGACTGGAACACTACAGATCACAGACTGAGAGTCTCAGGAGTAGGTAGCCATGGTGACTGGAACACTACAGATGACAGACTGAGAGTCTCAGGAGTAGGTAGCCATGGTGACTGGAACACTACAGATGACAGACTGAGAGTCTCAGGAGTAGGTAGCCATGGTGACTGGAACACTACAGATCACAGGCTGAGAGTCTCAGGAGTAGGTAGCCATGGTGACTGGAACACTACAGATCACAGACAGTCTCAGGAGTAGGTAGCCATGGTGACTGGAACACTACAGATCACAGACTGAGAGTCTCAGGAGTAGGTAGCCATGGTGACTGGAACACTACAGATCACAGACTGAGAGTCTCAGGAGTAGGTAGCCATGGTGACTGGAACACTACAGATCACAGACTGAGAGTCTCAGGAGTAGGTAGCCATGGTGACTGGAACACTACAGATCACAGACTGAGAGTCTCAGGAGTAGGTAGCCATGGTGACTGGAACACTACAGATCACAGACTGAGAGTCTCAGGAGTAGGTAGCCATGGTGACTGGAACACTACAGATCACAGACTGAGAGTCTCAGGAGTAGGTAGCCATGGTGACTGGAACACTACAGATCACAGACAGAGTCTCAGGAGTAGGTAGCCATGGTGACTGGAACACTACAGATCACAGGCTGAGAGTCTCAGGAGTAGGTTGCCATGGTGACTGGAACACTACAGATCACAGACTGAGAGTCTCAGGAGTAGGTAGCCATGGTGACTGGAACACTACAGATCACAGACTGAGAGTCTCAGGAGTAGGTAGCCATGGTGACTGGAACACTACAGATCACAGACTGAGAGTCTCAGGAGTAGGTAGCCATGGTGACTGGAACACTACAGATCACAGACTGAGAGTCTCAGGAGTAGGTAGCCATGGTGACTGGAACACTACAGATCACAGACTGAGAGTCTCAGGAGTAGGTAGCCATGGTGACTGGAACACTACAGATCACAGGCTGAGAGTCTCAGGAGTAGGTAGCCATGGTAACTGGAACACTACAGATCACAGGCTGAGAGTCTCAGGAGTAGGTAGCCATGGTGACTGGAACACTACAGATCACAGACAGAGAGTCTCAGGAGTAGGTAGCCATGGTAACTGGAACACTACAGATCACAGACTGAGAGTCTCAGGAGTAGGTAGCCATGGTGACTGGAACACTACAGATCACAGACTGAGAGTCTCAGGAGTAGGTAGCCATGGTGACTGGAACACTACAGATCACAGACTGAGAGTCTCAGGAGTAGGTAGCCATGGTGACTGGAACACTACAGATCACAGACTGAGAGTCTCAGGAGTAGGTAGCCATGGTGACTGGAACACTACAGATCACAGGCTGAGAGTCTCAGGAGTAGGTAGCCATGGTGACTGGAACACTACAGATCACAGGCTAAGAGTCTCAGGAGTAGGTAGCCATGGTGACTGGAACACTACAGATCACAGACTGAGAGTCTCAGGAGTAGGTAGCCATGGTGACTGGAACACTACAGATCACAGACTGAGAGTCTCAGGAGTAGGTAGCCATGGTGACTGGAACACTACAGATCACAGACTGAGAGTCTCAGGAGTAGGTAGCCATGGTGACTGGAACACTACAGATCACAGACTGAGAGTCTCAGGAGTAGGTAGCCATGGTGACTGGAACACTACAGATCACAGACAGAGTCTCAGGAGTAGGTAGCCATGGTGACTGGAACACTACAGATCACAGGCTGAGAGTCTCAGGAGTAGGTAGCCATGGTGACTGGAACACTACAGATCACAGACTGAGAGTCTCAGGAGTAGGTAGTCATGGTGACTGGAACACTACAGATCACAGGCTGAGAGTCTCAGGAGTAGGTAGCCATGGTGACTGGAACACTACAGATCACAGACTGAGAGTCTCAGGAGTAGGTAGCCATGGTGACTGGAACACTACAGATCACAGACAGAGTCTCAGGAGTAGGTAGCCATGGTAACTGGAACACTACAGATCACAGACTGAGAGTCTCAGGAGTAGGTAGCCATGGTGACTGGAACACTACAGATCACAGACTGAGAGTCTCAGGAGTAGGTAGCCATGGTGACTGGAACACTACAGATCACAGACTGAGAGTCTCAGGAGTAGGTAGCCATGGTGACTGGAACACTACAGATGACAGACTGAGAGTCTCAGGAGTAGGTAGCCATGGTGACTGGAACACTACAGATGACAGACTGAGAGTCTCAGGAGTAGGTAGCCATAGTGACTGGAACACTACAGATCACAGGCTGAGAGTCTCAGGAGTAGGTAGCCATGGTGACTGGAACACTACAGATCACAGGCTGAGAGTCTCAGGAGTAGGTAGCCATGGTGACTGGAACACTACAGATCACAGACTGAGAGTCTCAGGAGTAGGTAGCCATGGTGACTGGAACACTACAGATCACAGACTGAGAGTCTCAGGAGTAGGTAGCCATGGTGACTGGAACACTACAGATCACAGACAGAGTCTCAGGAGTAGGTAGCCATGGTGACTGGAACACTACAGATCACAGACTGAGAGTCTCAGGAGTAGGTAGCCATGGTGACTGGAACACTACAGATCACAGACTGAGAGTCTCAGGAGTAGGTAGCCATGGTGACTGGAACACTACAGATCACAGACTGAGAGTCTCAGGAGTAGGTAGCCATGGTGACTGGAACACTACAGATCACAGACTGAGAGTCTCAGGAGTAGGTAGCCATGGTGACTGGAACACTACAGATCACAGACTGAGAGTCTCAGGAGTAGGTAGCCATGGTGACTGGAACACTACAGATCACAGGCTGAGAGTCTCAGGAGTAGGTAGCCATGGTAACTGGAACACTACAGATCACAGGCTGAGAGTCTCAGGAGTAGGTAGCCATGGTGACTGGAACACTACAGATCACAGACAGAGAGTCTCAGGAGTAGGTAGCCATGGTAACTGGAACACTACAGATCACAGACTGAGAGTCTCAGGAGTAGGTAGCCATGGTGACTGGAACACTACAGATCACAGACTGAGAGTCTCAGGAGTAGGTAGCCATGGTGACTGGAACACTACAGATCACAGACTGAGAGTCTCAGGAGTAGGTAGCCATGGTGACTGGAACACTACAGATCACAGACTGAGAGTCTCAGGAGTAGGTAGCCATGGTGACTGGAACACTACAGATCACAGGCTGAGAGTCTCAGGAGTAGGTAGCCATGGTGACTGGAACACTACAGATCACAGGCTAAGAGTCTCAGGAGTAGGTAGCCATGGTGACTGGAACACTACAGATCACAGACTGAGAGTCTCAGGAGTAGGTAGCCATGGTGACTGGAACACTACAGATCACAGACTGAGAGTCTCAGGAGTAGGTAGCCATGGTGACTGGAACACTACAGATCACAGGCTGAGAGTCTCAGGAGTAGGTAGCCATGGTGACTGGAACACTACAGATCACAGGCTAAGAGTCTCAGGAGTAGGTAGCCATGGTGACTGGAACACTACAGATCACAGACTGAGAGTCTCAGGAGTAGGTAGCCATGGTGACTGGAACACTACAGATCACAGACTGAGAGTCTCAGGAGTAGGTAGCCATGGTGACTGGAACACTACAGATCACAGACTGAGAGTCTCAGGAGTAGGTAGCCATGGTGACTGGAACACTACAGATCACAGACTGAGAGTCTCAGGAGTAGGTAGCCATGGTGACTGGAACACTACAGATCACAGACTGAGAGTCTCAGGAGTAGGTAGCCATGGTGACTGGAACACTACAGATCACAGACAGAGTCTCAGGAGTAGGTAGCCATGGTGACTGGAACACTACAGATCACAGGCTGAGAGTCTCAGGAGTAGGTAGCCATGGTGACTGGAACACTACAGATCACAGACTGAGAGTCTCAGGAGTAGGTAGCCATGGTGACTGGAACACTACAGATCACAGACTGAGAGTCTCAGGAGTAGGTAGTCATGGTGACTGGAACACTACAGATGACAGACAGAGTCTCAGGAGTAGGTAGCCATGGTGACTGGAACACTACAGATCACAGACTGAGAGTCTCAGGAGTAGGTAGCCATGGTGACTGGAACACTACAGATCACAGGCTGAGAGTCTCAGGAGTAGGTAGCCATGGTGACTGGAACACTACAGATCACAGACAGAGTCTCAGGAGTAGGTAGCCATGGTGACTGGAACACTACAGATCACAGACAGAGTCTCAGGAGTAGGTAGCCATGGTGACTGGAACACTACAGTTTACAGGCTGAGAGTCTCAGGAGTAGGTAGCCATGGTGACTGGAACACTACAGATCACAGACTGAGAGTCTCAGGAGTAGGTAGCCATGGTGACTGGAACACTACAGATCACAGGCTGAGAGTCTCAGGAGTAGGTAGCCATGGTGACTGGAACACTACAGATCACAGGCTGAGAGTCTCAGGAGTAGGTAGCCATGGTGACTGGAACACTACAGATCACAGACTGAGAGTCTCAGGAGTAGGTAGCCATGGTGACTGGAACACTACAGATCACAGACTGAGAGTCTCAGGAGTAGGTAGTCATGGTGACTGGAACACTACAGATGACAGACTGAGAGTCTCAGGAGTAGGTAGTCATGGTGACTGGAACACTACAGATCACAGACTGAGAGTCTCAGGAGTAGGTAGCCATGGTGACTGGAACACTACAGATCACAGACTGAGAGTCTCAGGAGTAGGTAGCCATTGTGACTGGAACACTACAGATCACAGGCTGAGAGTCTCAGGAGTAGGTAGCCATGGTGACTGGAACACTACAGATCACAGGCTGAGAGTCTCAGGAGTAGGTAGCCATGGTGACTGGAACACTACAGATCACAGACAGAGTCTCAGGAGTAGGTAGCCATGGTGACTGGAACACTACAGATCACAGGCTGAGAGTCTCAGGAGTAGGTAGCCATGGTGACTGGAACACTACAGATCACAGGCTGAGAGTCTCAGGAGTAGGTAGCCATGGTGACTGGAACACTACAGATCACAGACAGAGTCTCAGGAGTAGGTAGCCATGGTGACTGGAACACTACAGATCACAGGCTGAGAGTCTCAGGAGTAGGTAGCCATGGTGACTGGAACACTACAGATCACAGGCTGAGAGTCTCAGGAGTAGGTAGCCATGGTGACTGGAACACTACAGATCACAGACAGAGTCTCAGGAGTAGGTAGCCATGGTGACTGGAACACTACAGATCACAGGCTGAGAGTCTCAGGAGTAGGTAGCCATGGTGACTGGAACACTACAGATCACAGACTGAGAGTCTCAGGAGTAGGTAGCCATGGTGACTGGAACACTACAGATCACAGGCTGAGAGTCTCAGGAGTAGGTAGCCATGGTGACTGGAACACTACAGATCACAGACTGAGAGTCTCAGGAGTAGGTAGCCATGGTGACTGGAACACTACAGATCACAGACAGAGTCTCAGGAGTAGGTAGCCATGGTGACTGGAACACTACAGATCACAGGCTGAGAGTCTCAGGAGTAGGTAGCCATGGTGACTGGAACACTACAGATCACAGACTGAGAGTCTCAGGAGTAGGTAGCCATGGTGACTGGAACACTACAGATCACAGGCTGAGAGTCTCAGGAGTAGGTAGCCATGGTAACTGGAACACTACAGATCACAGACTGAGAGTCTCAGGAGTAGGTAGCCATGGTGACTGGAACACTACAGATCACAGACTGAGAGTCTCAGGAGTAGGTAGCCATGGTGACTGGAACACTACAGATCACAGGCTGAGAGTCTCAGGAGTAGGTAGCCATGGTGACTGGAACACTACAGATCACAGGCTGAGAGTCTCAGGAGTAGGTAGCCATGGTGACTGGAACACTACAGATCACAGACAGAGTCTCAGGAGTAGGTAGCCATGGTGACTGGAACACTACAGATCACAGGCTGAGAGTCTCAGGAGTAGGTAGCCATGGTGACTGGAACACTACAGATCACAGACTGAGAGTCTCAGGAGTAGGTAGCCATGGTGACTGGAACACTACAGATCACAGGCTGAGAGTCTCAGGAGTAGGTAGCCATGGTGACTGGAACACTACAGATCACAGACTTCTATTAAAATAAGATATACTGACTGGTTTTTCTCTTCCTGTTTGCTGTGTTCTATTCCTCAGCTCTGAACAGTCCAGATGAGGCCAAGGAGGAGGACACTGTCAACCCTGTAGATTGACACCAGGCCCTGCAGGGGTGTACCGTACTCCAGGGGTGTACTCCAGGGGTGTACTCCAGCCCTCACAGGGGTGTATCTCATTCCTCACAAGGGTGTACTTCAGCCCTCACGGGAGTGTACTTCAACCCTCACAGGAGTGTACTTCAACCCTCACAGGTGTGTACTTCAGCCCTCACAGGGGTGTACTTCAGCCCTCACAGGGGTGTACTTCAGCCCTCACAGGGGTGTACTTCAGCCCTCACAGGGGTGTACTTCAGCCCTCACAGGAGTGTACTTCAGCCCTCACAGGGGTGTACTTCAGCCCTCACAGGGGTGTACTTCAGCCCTCACAGGGGTGTACTTCAGCCCTCACAGGGGTGTATTTCAGCCCTCACAGGGGTGTACTTCAGCCCTCACAGGGGTGTACCCCATCTTCACCATATACTTATTGTAAGAGCTGTTGGTTTTACCTCAGGACGGTCATGTTTATTGATCACGTTTATTGTACAATTGACTGAAAGTGCAATTTATCCAGTGTTTTCTCCTGATATCATCATGAGGAACTTGTTTGCTATCGCTTTAAAATCATGGAATCCAACGAATATTGTATAATTACAGATTTTAAAAAAGACAACTACGAGAACCCTGGATGTAGTAACAAGATATCGTGTATATATTAGTGCATAGGAAATGTATTTTTAATAGTATTTCTAAACCTGTTGCATCGTCTTCTGAAATGATCATGTAATTCAATAAAGGTTTATTTTATTTGTTTAAATTAATTAATTCCTTAATTCAATTGTTTTAAGTGGTTTACGGACTGTTCTATTCATTTGCCAATAAAGATCCATTCATTCTAGTGGGACTTTGTCACAACAATTAAGATTCAATCAGAAGGACAGTAGTCAGATTTGAATGTATTCCCATAAAATAAATAAAAAGGTAAAAATGGAACACTATTTTGGGTATATTCCACAAGACTGAAAATCCACCACTTGAGGTATATGAACAGAACCCACCAGCTACAAATGATTTACCCAGCATCCTTTGCGTGAACGTGACCGGGTCCTCACTAGTTGCCAAAGTCATACACCCCGAAAATTTCTACAATTTCTCTTCTTCAAATGCATTTTTTAAAGATAACCTTAACCACACTGCTAACCTTATGCCTAACCTTAAACTCAAGTTAAGACCAGAAAGAAACAACGAATTCCTGCACGATGTAGGCCATGTTGACATTGTGGCTGTGGTGTCGAGTGGAAACTGGAGATCCGTAAGCGCCTGGTGCCCAGAAGGATGACGAATAGAGTCGGTTCAGTCAGTTGTCCTGAGAGCCCTTCCCCGCTACTTTATGCTGGCAACAACCGTAGCATGGCGCTAGTTATTAAAACTATTAAAGTAACTTGTAGTATTTATCACCAGCTCCAATTTGTCCCAACAAACACTTGATTATATTTCGAGTAGGATAGGCGTATATTCACCTCAACGAAATTGAATAGCTAGTTAGCAAAAGAGACGACTTCAGCAAGACTACTAATTAATCTCTAGCCGATACGGTCAGCTACCGTCCGTGATCAGTGATCCGTGATGAATCCATGTGCTGTATTGAAATTAGTTGAACCTCTTCCGTCTCCTTTCTCTGTCTTAGCTAGCCACTAACTACACTTTAGCTAGCTAGTTAGCAGAGCAGTAGAAACAAAAATAATGTTGTATTACTTCGCCTTAAAGGAAGGAGGCTGCTGAGGGGAGGACGGCTCATAATAATGTCTGGAATGGAGTCGATGCAATAGCATGTGTTTGATGTATTTGACAATATTCCACTGATTCTGCTCTAGCCATTAGCACAAGCCCACTATCAGTCTGGCCATGTGGAGAAGACCACTATCAGTCTGGCCATGTGGAGAAGACCACTATCAGTCTGGCCATGTGGAGAAAACCACTATCAGTCTGGCCATGTGGAGGAGACCACTATCAGTCTGGCCATGTGGAGAAGACCACTATCAGTCTGGCCATGTGGAGAAGACCACTATCAGTCTGGCCATGTGGAGAAAACCACTATCAGTCCGGCCATGTGGAGGAGACCACTATCAGTCTGGCCATGTGGAGGAGACCACTATCAGTCTGGCCATGTGGAGAAGACCACTATCAGTCTGGCCATGTGGAGAAGACCACTATCAGTCTGGCCATGTGGAGGAGACCACTAGAGGTCTGGCCATGTGGAGGAGACCACTATCAGTCTGGCCATGTGGAGGAGACCACTATCAGTCTGGCCATGTGGAGGAGACCACTATCAGTCTGGCCATGTGGAGGAGACCACTAGAAGTCTGGCCATGTGGAGGAGACCACTATCAGTCTGGCCATGTGGAGGAGACCACTAGAAGTCTGGCCATGTGGAGGAGACCGCTAGAAGTCTGGCCATGTGGAGAAGACCACTAGAAGTCTGGCCATGTGGAGGAGACCACTAGAAGTCTGGCCATGTGGAGAAGACCACTAGAAGTCTGGCCATGTGGAGGAGACCACTATCAGTCTGGCCATGTGGAGGAGACCACTAGATGTCTGGCCATGTGGAGGAGACCGCTAGAAGTCTGGCCATGTGGAGGAGACCACTATCAGTCTGGCCATGTGGAGGAGACCACTATCAGTCTGGCCATGTGGAGGAGACCACTATCAGTCTGGCCATGTGGAGAAGACCACTAGAAGTCTGGCCATGTGGAGAAGACCACTAGAAGTCTGGCCATGTGGAGGAGACCACTATCAGTCTGGCCATGTGGAGGAGACCACTAGAAGTCTGGCCATGTGGAGAAGACCACTAGAAGTCTGGCCATGTGGAGGAGACCACTAGAAGTCTGGCCATGTGGAGGTGTGCAGCTATAGTGAGGGACAACCTAGCGGTTAGGTCTGGGCCAGCATGAGGGATAACGTTCATCGTCGGTGAGTATCGCAATTAAGTTAAGTTTGAGCATCTTAACAATATAATGTGTTCTATACAGCTGTTCAACATTCTACAAGGAAAGAGACACCTAATCTATTATATAATGATGCACCAGATTACCACGGTTACCAGACTTAGATGAGTGACAACTCCGTTCTAGAATGTTGTCATTGTTGAGAATGAATCTAAACATCTGTTGACATTCAGAACTGACTTGGTTTAGACATCCAGCCTGTATTGTAGTTTTATGATCAGAGACACATCCTCAAAGGCACGGTGTTTATTTATTCAGAGTGGTACATGGATTCACACTGTTTTGACTTATAGGATCCCTCCCCACTGTATGATTGAAGTGATGAAACCCCAAGTAATCAATTAAAAACTGCACTGCAGTTTATTAAATATTCTACAGCTATAATGTCATCAATCAAATCAAACTTTATTTATATAGCACGTTTCTTACAACAAATGTATTTCAAAGGTTCAAAGTCTTGCATTGAAAGGCATGTAGCTCTTAACCTCCTTCCTGTTGGCAGGTCTCTATAGGTGACCACTTCCTGTTGGCAGGCCTCTATCGGTGACCACTTCCTGTTGACAGGTCTCTATAGGTGACCACTTCCTGTTGGCAGGCCTCTATCGGTGACCACTTCCTGTTGACAGGTCTCTATAGGTGACCACTTTCTGTTGGCAGGTCTCTATAGGTGACCACTTCCTGTTGGCAGGTCTCTATAGGTGACCACTTCCTGTTGGCAGGTCTCTATAGGTGACCACTTCCTGTTGGCAGGTCTCTATAGGTGACCACTTCCTGTTGGCAGGGGATTCTCTCTGCCACATGTGAATGCCACCATGGAGCTCATCAGTGGAGCCATGCAGCCTACTTTGGCGGTTCACAATATTGGCCTTACGAACGTGGAATGCGAGTGGAGGAAGCCAGCCGTGCCCAACGAGGTGCAGTCAGTGGAGGACGTGTAACCCGGACGAAGACTACTCCATATTAGCTGAAGTAACGTCATAGTCAGCATAACTAATAGAACTAACGCGTTAGTAAACCCGCTACAATCATGCAGTAACGTTACAGTGTACAGTCAGTAAGCAGTTACACCGGCGGGCCCCGGGGGCAATAAATTAGTAATACCAAAAGCTTACCTTGGCTTGGAAGAGTTCCAGTGTTGTGTTGGATATTCAGTCACAGCCAGCTAGCTAACATAGCATCCCTCTGTTATAGCCAGCTAGCTAACATAGCATCCCTCTGTTATAGCCAGCTAGCTAACATAGCATCCCTCTGTTATAGCCAGCTAGCTAACATAGCATCCCTCTGTCATAACCAGCTAGCTAACATAGCATCCCTCTGTTTGAGCAGGGTGTTTGAGTAGGCTAAACTAGCTAGCTGCATTTGCTAGCTAATTAAGTGAAACTGGGGGGAAAAAATGACTAAAACTCTCTCTCTCGCTTCTCTTTCAGTTTGGAAGAAATAATTTGTTCAAAACTGTTCAATTATTGTCTCTCTGAGTCAACTGCTCACCACATTTTATTCACTGCAGTGCTAGCTAGCTGTAGCTTATGCTTTCAGTACTAGATTCTTTCTCTGATCCTTTGATTGGGTGGACAACATGTCACTTCATGCTGCAAGAGCTCTGACAGGTTGGAGGACGTCCTCCGGAAGTTGACAGAATTACTGTGTAAATCTATGGAAGGGGGTGAGAACCATGAGCCTCCTAGGTTTTGTATTGAAGTCAATGTGCCCAGAGGAGGACGGAAGCTAGCTGTCCTCCGGCTACACCATGGTGCTACCCTACAGAGTGCTGTTGAGGCTACTGTAGACATTCATTGCAAAACAGTGTGTTTAATCAGTTATTTGTCGACATGATTATATATAGTATAGTTTTCTCTAAAAAAAAAATGTTTAATGTTGTACAATTTTAATTTGTATGAAATTCATAGAGGAGGATGGTCCTCCCCTTTCTCCTCTGGGTGTTAAGCAGTGGAGGCTCCTCAATCATAAGTAATGAGAACCATACACAGAGTATGGATCCTCCTCCACTGTCACGGTGGATGAGTCTGGATCCTCCTCTTCTATCACGGTGGACGAGTCTGGATCCTCCTCTTCTATCATGGTGGATGAGTCTGGATCCTCTTCTGTCACGGTGGATGAGTCTGGATTCTCCTCTTCTGTCACGGTGGATGAGTCTGGATCCTCCTCTTCTGTCATGGTGGATGAGTCTGGATCCTCCTCTTCTGTCATGGTGGATGAGTCTGGATCCTCCTCTTCTGTCATGGTGGATGAGTCTGGATCCTCCTCTTCTGTCACGGTGGATGAGTCTGGATCCTCCTCTTCTGTCACGGTGGATGAGTCTGGATCCTCCTCTTCTGTCACGGTGGATGAGTTTGGAACCCTCCTCTTCTGTCATGGTGGATGAGTCTGGATCCTCCTCTTCTATCATGGTGGATGAGTCTGGATCCTCCTCTTCTGTCACGGTGGATGAGTCTGGATCCTCTTCTGTCACGGTGGATGAGTCTGGATCCTCCTCTTCTGTCATGGTGGATGAGTCTGGATCCTCCTCTTCTGTCACGGTGGATGAGTCTGGATCCTCCTCTTCTGTCACGGTGGATGAGTCTGGATCCTCCTCTTCTATCAGGGTGGATGAATATAGATCCTCTTCTGTCACGGTGGATGAGTTTGGAACCTCCTCTTCTGTCACGGTGGATGAGTCTGGATCCTCCTCTTCTGTCATGGTGGATGAGTCTGGATCCTCCTCTTCTGTCACGGTGGATGAGTCTGGATCCTCTTCTGTCACGGTGGATGAGTCTGGATCCTCCTCTTCTATCAGGGTGGATGAATATAGATCCTCTTCTGTCACGGTGGATGAGTCTGGATCCTCCTCTTCTGTCACGGTGGATGAGGCTGGATCCTCCTCTTCTGTCACGGTGGATGAGTCTGGATTCTCCTCTTCTGTCACGGTGGATGAGTCTGGATCCTCCTCTTCTGTCATGGTGGATGAGTATAGATCCTCCTCTTCTGTCAGGGTGGATGAGTCTGGATCCTCCTCTTCTATCATGGTGGATGAGTACAGATCCTCCTCTTCTGTCAGGGTGGATGAGTCTGGATCCTCCTCTTCTATCATGGTGGATGAGTCTGGATCCTCCTCTTCTGTCACGGTGGATGAGTCTGGATCCTCTTCTGTCATGGTGGATGAGTCTGGATCCTCCTCTTCTGTCACGGTGGATGAGTCTGGATCCTCTTCTGTCACGGTGGATGAGTCTGGATCCTCCTCTTCTATCAGGGTGGATGAATATAGATCCTCTTCTGTCACGGTGGATGAGTCTGGATCCTCCTCTTCTGTCACGGTGGATGAGTCTGGATCCTCCTCTTCTGTCACGGTGGATGAGTCTGGATCCTCTTCTGTCACGGTGGATGAGTCTGGATCCTCCTCTTCTGTCATGGTGGATGAGTCTGGATCCTCCTCTTCTGTCACGGTGGATGAGTCTGGAACCTCCTCTTCTGTCATGGTGGATGAGTCTGGATCCTCCTCTTCTGTCATGGTGGATGAGTCTGGATTCTCCTCTTCTGTCATGGTGGATGAGTCTGGATCCTCCTCTTCTGTCACGGTGGATGAGTCTGGATCCTCCTCTTCTGTCACGGTGGATGAGTCTGGATCCTCCTCTTCTGTCACGGTGGATAAGTCTGGATCCTCCTCTTCTGTCAGGGTGGATGAGTCTGGATCCTCCTCTTCTGTCATGGTGGATGAGTCTGGATCCTCCTCTTCTGTCATGGTGGATGAGTCTGGATCCTCCTTCTGTCATGGTGGATGAGTATAGATCCTCTTCTGTCATGGTGGATGAGTATAGATCCTCTTCTGTCATGGTGGATGAGTCTGGATCCTCCTCTTCTGTCAGGGTGGATGAGTCTGGATCCTCCTCTTCTGTCACGGTGGATGAGTCTGGATCCTCCTCTTCTGTCACGGTGGATGAGTCTGGATCCTCCTCTTCTGTCACGGTGGATGAGTCTGGATCCTCCTCCACTGTCACGGTGGATGAGTCTGGATCCTCCTCTTCTGTCACGGTGGATGAGTCTGGATCCTCCTCCACTGTCACGGTGGATGAGTCTGGATCCTCCTCTTCTGTCACGGTGGATGAGTCTGGATCCTCCTCTTCTGTCATGGTGGATGAGTCTGGATCCTCCTCTTCTGTCATGGTGGATGAGTCTGGATCCTCCTCTTCTGTCACGGTGGATGAGTCTGGATCCTCTTCTGTCACGGTGGATGAGTCTGGATCCTCCTCTTCTGTCATGGTGGATGAGTCTGGATTCTCCTCTTCTGTCATGGTGGATGAGTCTGGATCCTCCTCTTCTGTCATGGTGGATGAGTCTGGATCCTCCTCTTCTGTCACGGTGGATGAGTCTGGATCCTCCTCTTCTGTCATGGTGGACGAGTCTGGATCCTCCTCTTCTGTCACGGTGGATGAGTCTGGATCCTCCTCTTCTATCATGGTGGATGAGTTTGGATCTTTCCGGTTTCCCAATTAACAGTCTGGATCTTTCCGGTTTCCCAATCAACAGTCTGGATCTTTCCGGTTTCCCAATCAACAGTCTGGATATTTCCGGTTCCCCAATCAACAGTCTGGATCTTTCCGGTTCCCCAATTAACAGTCTGGATCTTTCCGGTTTCCCAATCAACAGTCTGGATCTTTCCGGTTCCCCAATCAACAGCTACTTCTCTGCTGAGTGGGTCTTTGAGGTTTACAAGCACAGAAAGTCTGCCCCAGCACATTACTATAACAACGCAGATAAGGTGGCATGAATCTCAGGATTTTTTTATCGTTTAGTCGAGGATTTTCACTCTCAACATGGATCCTGTTTCTCGCTACGTCTGAGATGTATCTCACTCTCTGCGAACCTTCCGTGGTTCAGGAATGGAGGAAAGTTCACAGTGACTACTGCAGGCATCAAGCTCTGTATCAAGAAGCCCTTTGTCTGCCAAAAATCACGTCTCCAGACGCGAAGAGCTTCTCAGACCCAGACTTCTAGACAATGGCACAGATCCTGGACACAGATCACTGCAGTGTGTTATCATTATCCTGGACACAGATCACTGCAGTGTGTTGTCATTATCCTGGATACAGATCACTGCAGTGTGTTATCATTATCCTGGATACAGATCACTGCAGTGTGTTATCATTATCCTGGATACAGATCACTGCAGTGTGTTATCATTATCCTGGATACAGATCACTACAGTGTGTTATCATTATCCTGGATACAGATCACTGCAGTGTGTTATCATTATCCTGGATACAGATCACTGCAGTGTGTTATCATTATCCTGGATACAGATCACTGCAGTGTGTTGTCATTATCCTGGATACAGATCACTGCAGTGTGTTATCATTATCCTGGATACAGATCACTGCAGTGTGTTATCATTATCCTGGATACAGATCACTGCAGTGTGTTATCATTATCCTGGATACAGATCACTGCAGTGTGTTGTCATTATCCTGGATACAGATCACTGCAGTGTGTTATCATTTTCCTGGACACAGAGGGTTTATTGAGAGTTACCTACAGTTGAAGTCGGAAGTTTACATACACTTAGGTTGGAGTCGTTAAAACTTGTTTTTCAACCACTCCACACATTTCTTGTTAACAAACTATAGTTTTGGCAAGTCGGTTAGGACATCTACTTTGTGCATGACACAAGTAATTTTTCCAACAATTGTTTACAGACAGATTATTACACTTATAATTCACTGTATCACAATTCCAGTGGGTCAGAAGTTTACATACACTAAGTTGACTGTGCCTTTTAAACAGCTTGGAAAATTCCAGACCTTCAAACTCATAGGTGTGGGGTGGCATTTCTTTGTGGGGCCGCACAGCCCTCCATGTGCTCGCCAGAGGGTTTATTGAGAGAAGTGTGATTGACTTGGAGTTACATTGTGTTGTTTAAGTGTTCCCTTTATTTTTTTGAGCAGTGTATATTTGGCTAAAGTGTATGTAAACTTCTGACTTCAACTGTATCTATTAGAACACAGAGGGTTTTCGTTAATGGAAGCCTCTTTCAATGCAAATTCAGTTGAGTGTGGTTTACCGCAGGGCAGCAGGTTAAATCATCATTTTTGGAACAAATCACTCGCCCGACGCTGAACTATTATTGAATAATGTGGCTATTGAGCAAGTGGAGAAGACTAAACTGGTGGGTGTAACCCTAGATAGCAAGCTGTCATGGTCAAAACAGATAGACTCAATGGTTGCTCAAATGTGAAGAGGTCTGTCCATGATAGGGCGTTGCTTTGCCTTCTTGACATCTCAGTCGACCAGACAGGTCCTTACAGGCCCTAGTTTTGTCGCACCTGGACTACTGCCCAGCTGTGTTGTCATGTGTGGCAAAGAAGGACATCGGTGAATTGCAGTTGGTCCAGAACAAAGCAGCACGTATCGCCCTTAGATGTAAACGGAGGGTGAATGTCAAGAACATTCATGTCAATCTCTCCTATTGAGGAGAGAGGACTATTGTTCTGGTGATGGTTGTTGTGTTGGAGGTACCGAACTGTCTGTTCAAGCAGTTGGCACACAGTTCAGACACTCATCGTTACAACACAAGACATGCAACCAGAGGTCTCTTCACAGTCCCCAGGTCCAGAACAGAGGCTGGGAAACACACAGTATTAAAGAGTTATTAGGTTATTAAATTATTGCATCGGAGCTCCTAGAGTTCGTGGCTCTCCTCTTCTTTTTCAAGTGTTCTGAAAACACCTCGGCTGAACAGGTGTGCGTTTCTTCCAGAGGAGCCATTGGAGTCAACATGGGCCAGCATCCATGTAGAAGGCTTTTACAGAAAAGTTGACTAACTAATAGCAGAAACATATCTAAATCAGGAAAAACAATGTCTGCACCCCCCCTGTTAAGAATCGTTTAGCCGTCTCCGACTGTAGACTACGGGTCCTTTTTTATATTAGCGGCGTATGTCTCAGATTTTCACATTATCACATAGGCTATAGTCGGACAGTTACTGATGGGTTATTAGCAATTGTGTGGTCGGGTCCGGGTGAACAAACAGCTGACCTGCGCACCACTACAAGGCAGCTATATAGCCTCTCCCCCATCAGGACTGAGTGAACTGAATCCGTTCATCTCCACTCGACTCTCGCAGCGCGACAAAACGTCTTCAATTTGGACACCAGGCGTGTCCGTATAGCCTCTTCCGGGAGATCCTCCTCTTCCGGATGACGTCGCGGAGCTACCGTTCTGGGAGGCATAGGGTTTGTCGAAGAAAAGCGACGAGGTTGTTGTCAACACCACGGGTTTCTACACTGCCCCAGCTAATTTACAGAGAACAACATGTCAGATACAGTAAGTGATAACTATAACCTATACCAGTTACCAACCAAACAGTACAGTTACACCACGAGTGAGTCACACAACTTATACCAGTTCGCACAGACCGCTAGCAATGTTTAACCACAATGGTAGCTGTCGTGTTAGCAGCTAACAAATACATTGCTGCTAGGTTATCAAGCTAGTTCGATAGTAGCTAACTTAACTAGGTAGTTAGAGCAGTGGGCTCATAGTTTTTGTCATTTTAGCTAGCCAGACATGTTAGTTTTCAACTAGAGGACATAAATAGCCAACTATCTATATGTTTCGGCTGAAGTGAAGAGTTTTCAGAGGGAAACAGGTCCATTGTTAGCTGACTGTCGCTAACTAACTAGTATGCGTATCGTTACATCACCGGGTTTCCATCCAACCTTTTTATGCGAGAGTGAAGTGCATGTCGGATAAAAAGTCATGACAGGCCTGATGGAAACTATCCCCCCCCCCCGGTAAACTTTCCAAATGTCGACAAAACAAAATATGTTAAAAAAGATTGGATCTTTTTTTTTTATCGGTAAAATGAATTATGCGAGAAATGTCGGCGGAAACGTTTTTATGCGCAAATATTGACACGACCATCATATCTCTAAGTAAACTTGGAGTCACAAGACATTGTTGTGTGGATCGGTAAACGTGTAGTTACAGATTAAGCTACAGATTAAATAAATTATGTAGTAGTTACAGAATAGGCTACAGAATAAATAAATTCTGATTAACTTCAAGGGGTGGTGAAAGTGAAAGGTGATGAGTTGGCTTCTTTCCAATAAATATTGAGGGTATTATTCTGGTGTCATATCATCGATGCATGCCTGCCATTTTGAAAAATGTAAAATAATTTCGCTCTATTGTCCATAATCCCATATGCCAGAGAAAAGCTATACATGTGCCCCCCTAGCCAACAGCACGCAAATACTTAAGCAAAATAAGGAACGGAAGGGTGTGGTATATGGCCAATATACCACGGCTAAGGGCTGTTCTTAGGCCTGCAACCTGCCATGATAAATCAGACCTAGATCAGATATTTAATTAGGCAAGTCAATTAAGAAAAAAATTCTTATTTACATTGACAGCCATGGTATCGGTAGGCAGTCAGCCAATCAGCATTCAGGACTCGGAACAACCCAGTTTATAAAGTACTTTATAACCATGGCATTGTTGAATACTCATATCTGATTGGCTTGAAGGGCATTCTAGAGTGTACAGGCAAAGGGGGTGTGGTATATGGCCAAAACACCATGGCTAGCTAAGGGCTGTTCTGAAGCACAATGTGCCTGGACACAGCCCTTAGCCGCGGTATATTGGTCATATACCACAATGTGCCTGGACACAGCCCTTAGCCGCGGTATATTGGCCATATACCACAACCGCCCCGAGGTGCCTTAATGTAATTATAAACTGGTTACAAACTTAATTAAAACGTAATACTTTTTTGGGGGTAATATCTTTGGTATACGGTCTGATATGTCGTGTGGTCAGGTGCCACAAAGAGGCACTTAGGGAAAATTGCAATTGTCTCAGAACAGGGCAGCACGGCTGGCCCTTGGATGTACACAGAGAGCTAATATTAATAATATGCATGTCAATCTCTCCTGGCTCAAAGTGGAGGAGAGATAGACTTCATCACTACTTGTTTTAATCAGAGGTATTGACATGTTGAGCTGTCTGTTTAAACTACTGGCACACAGCTCAGACACCCATGCATACCCTACAAGACATGCCACCAGAGGTCTCTTCACAGTCCCCAAGTCCAGACCAGACTATGGGAGGGGCACAGTACTACATAGAGCCATGACTACATGGAACTCTATTCCACATCAGGTAACTGATACAAACAGTAGAATCAGATTTTAGAAAACAGATAAAAATACACCTTATGGAACAGCAGGGACTGAGAAGAGACACACACGATAACATACTGACTATACACACATGTACACATGGATTTAGTGTTATAGATATGTGGTAGTAGAATAGAGGCCTGAGGGCACACACTAAATATGTTGTGAAATCTGTTCTGAATGTATTGTAACTGAAAGATGATGTGTAGCTAATGGAATAATAAATAGCAATATGTCACGGCTGTCAGGTATTCGGTTAATAATTCCCTTTTTTAAACTGGGTGGTTCCAGCCCTGAATGATGATTGGCTGACAGCTGTGGTAAATGAGATCGTATATACCGTGGGTATGACAAAACATTATTATTTTTTAATGTTCTACCGGTAATTATGTTTGTAACCAGTTTATAAAAGCAAAAAGCACATTGGTGGTTTGTTAGCCAATGGGGTGTGCAGGCCGAGGGGGTGTGGTATATAGCCAATATACCACGGCTAAGGGCTGTGTCCAGGCACTCAGCATTGTGCTTAAGAACAGCCCTTAGCTGTGGTATATTGGGCATATACCACACCCCCTCGGCCTGCACGCTCTAGAATGCCCTTCAAGCCAATCGGATATGAGTATTCAACAACGCCATGGTTATAAAGTACTGGATCTGTGCACTCTATAAAATAATGTGTTTCGGTGTCAGTATGACTTATTCTGTCGGACCAAACCTCAAATGCAAATAGCGACCTGAAACCGGTTGTCAGAGGAAGGTGTGAGCTCTCATCTTTGTTGTGGTAAGTGGCAGAGGGGGAGGGGCTTGATGTGGCGGGGGGAGGGGTGTGTGGTTGGGGCAGGGGAGGGGCTTGATGTGGAGGGGTGTGTGGTTGGGGCAGGGGAGGGGCTTGGTGTGGAGGGGTGTGTGGTTGGGGCAGGGGAGGGGCTTGGTGTGGCGGGGGGAGGGGTGTGTGGTTGGGGCAGGGGAGGGGCTTGATGTGGAGGGGTGTGTGGTTGGGGCAGGGGAGGGGCTTGGTGTGGAGGGGTGTGTGGTTGGGGCAGGGGAGGGGCTTGGTGTGGTTGGGGCAGGGGAGGGGCTTGGTGTGGCGGGTGGAGGGGTGTGTGGTTGGGGGAGGGGCTTGATGTGGCGGGTGGAGGGGTGTGTGGTTGGGGCAGGGGAGGGGCTTGGTGTGGCGGGTGGAGGGGTGTGTGGTTGGGGCAGGGGAGGGGCTTGGTGTGTGTATAAATAGGAAGGTGCACAGAAAGAGTGAAGGAGACTAATTAGCTAGCTATGCACGGCAGATGTCATCTGTAATTCCCTTCCCCATAACGCTCCTTTTGCCCAGAGATAATGTTATCAAACTGTCAACAACATACTGTGATGATGTTTCCTATATAGGAAAGAGCTCACAACTTATTTGTGGATTTATGGCCTGGTCCATTATAGTAAATGGAAACAAAAGCCGTTGGGCGATAACGTCTGCAGACCTAACTAAAACAGTTACACGTTGAGTTAAAATATAATCCCGGCTTCGTGTCCTTTCTCTCTTGAAGGACACGAAACCTTCAAGTCAGGGTGGAGGAGACCAAAAGGACGGAGAGTACATCAAACTGAAAGTGATCGGTCAGGTAAGAAGACGTTTGGAGTCGGAGAGTTATACTGAAGATGCTGGTGATACGTAGCTAGTTTACATAGCTCGGTTGGTTTATCATAGTGAATTATTTATTTGATTTTTTTATATATCAGTTGACCCACAATTTTGAAACGTTTAACTTGGAATCTATTCATTCTTTTCCCACCTCAGGACAACAGTGAAATTCACTTCAAAGTGAAAATGACCACCCATCTGAAGAAGCTGAAGGAATCTTATAGCCAGAGACAGGTAATAATCACATCTCATTCGCAATGTTATTAAAGGTTTTCTGCCCATTCTTGGTGAGCAACTAGTTGGTGTGTGTGTGTGTATGTGTGTCTCAAATTGAACCCTATTCCCTATGTAGTGCACTACTTTTGACCAGGGCACATAGGGATAATATTAGGGAATAGGGAGCCATTTGGCATCTAGTCTAAAGTAGTGCACACTATAAAGAATAGGGAGCCATTTGGCATCTAGTCTAAAGTAGTGCACACTATAAAGAATAGGGAGCCATTTGGGACTCACACTGTGTGTTGTGTTCCTTACCCGACACTGTGTTCCTTACCCGACGCTGTGTGTTGTGTTCCTTACCCGACGCTGTGTGTTGTGTTCCTTACCCGACGCTGTGTGTTGTGTTCCTTACCCGACGCTGTGTGTTGTGTTCCTTACCCGACGCTGTGTGTTGTGTTCCTTACCCGACGCTGTGTGTTGTGTTCCTTACCCGACGCTGTGTGTTGTGTTCCTTACCCGACGCTGTGTGTTGTGTTCCTTACCCGACGCTGTGTGTTGTGTTCCTTACCCGACGCTGTGTGTTGTGTTCCTTACCCGACGCTGTGTGTTGTGTTCCTTACCCGACGCTGTGTGTTCCTTACCTGACGCTGTGTGTTGTGTTCCTTACCTGACGCTGTGTGTTCCTTACCTGACGCTGTGTGTTCCTTACCCGACGCTGTGTGTTCCTTACCCGACGCTGTGTGTTCCTTACCCGACGCTGTGTGTTCCTTACCCGACGCTGTGTGTTGTGTTCCTTACCCGACGCTGTGTGTTGTTCCTTACCCGACGCTGTGTGTTGTGTTCCTTACCCGACGCTGTGTGTTCCTTACCCGACGCTGTGTGTTCCTTACCTGACGCTGTGTGTTCCTTACCCGACGCTGTGTGTTGTGTTCCTTACCCGACGCTGTGTGTTCCTTACCCGACGCTGTGTGTTCCTTACCCGACGCTGTGTGTTCCTTACCCGACGCTGTGTGTTCCTTACCCGACGCTGTGTGTTCTTTACCCGACGCTGTGTGTTCCTTACCCGACGCTGTGTGTTCCTTACCCGACGCTGCGTGTTGTGTTCCTTACCCGACGCTGCGTGTTGTGTTCCTTACCCGACGCTGCGTGTTGTGTTCCTTACCCGACGCTGCGTGTTGTGTTCCTTACCCGACGCTGCGTGTTGTGTTCCTTACCCGACGCTGTGTGTTGTGTTCCTTACCCGACGCTGTGTGTTCCTTACCCGACGCTGTGTGTTCCTTACCCGACGCTGTGTGTTGTGTTCCTTACCCGACGCTGTGTTCCTTACCCGACGCTGTGTGTTCCTTACCCGACGCTGTGTGTTCCTTACCCGACGCTGTGTGTTGTGTTCCTTACCCGACGCTGTGTGTTGTGTTCCTTACCCGACGCTGTGTGTTGTGTTCCTTACCCGACGCTGTGTGTTGTGTTCCTTACCCGACGCTGTGTGTTGTGTTCCTTACCCGACGCTGTGTGTTCCTTACCCGACGCTGTGTGTTCCTTACCCGACGCTGTGTGTTCCTTACCCGACGCTGTGTGTTCCTTACCCGACGCTGTGTGTTCTTTACCCGACGCTGTGTGTTCCTTACCCGACGCTGTGTGTTCCTTACCCGACGCTGCGTGTTGTGTTCCTTACCCGACGCTGCGTGTTGTGTTCCTTACCCGACGCTGCGTGTTGTGTTCCTTACCCGACGCTGCGTGTTGTGTTCCTTACCCGACGCTGCGTGTTGTGTTCCTTACCCGACGCTGTGTGTTGTGTTCCTTACCCGACGCTGTGTGTTCCTTACCCGACGCTGTGTGTTCCTTACCCGACGCTGTGTGTTGTGTTCCTTACCCGACGCTGTGTTCCTTACCCGACGCTGTGTGTTCCTTACCCGACGCTGTGTGTTCCTTACCCGACGCTGTGTGTTGTGTTCCTTACCCGACGCTGTGTGTTGTGTTCCTTACCCGACGCTGTGTGTTGTGTTCCTTACCCGACGCTGTGTGTTGTGTTCCTTACCCGACGCTGTGTGTTGTGTTCCTTACCCGACGCTGTGTGTTCCTTACCCGACGCTGTGTGTTCCTTACCCGACGCTGTGTGTTCCTTACCCGACGCTGTGTGTTCCTTACCCGACGCTGTGTGTTCCTTACCCGACGCTGTGTGTTCCTTACCCGACGCTGTGTGTTCCTTACCCGACGCTGTGTGTTCCTTACCCGACGCTGTGTGTTCCTTACCCGACGCTGTGTGTTCCTTACCCGACGCTGTGTGTTCCTTACCCGACGCTGTGTGTTCCTTACCCGACGCTGTGTGTTGTGTTCCTTACCCGACGCTGTGTGTTGTGTTCCTTACCCGACGCTGTGTGTTGTGTTCCTTACCCGACGCTGTGTGTTGTGTTCCTTACCCGACGCTGTGTGTTGTGTTCCTTACCCGACGCTGTGTGTTGTGTTCCTTACCCGACGCTGTGTGTTGTGTTCCTTACCCGACGCTGTGTGTTCCTTACCCGACGCTGTGTGTTCCTTACCCGACGCTGTGTGTTGTGTTCCTTACCCGACGCTGTGTGTTCCTTACCCGACGCTGTGTGTACCTTACCCGACGCTGTGTGTTCCTTACCCGACGCTGTGTGTTCCTTACCCGACGCTGTGTGTTCCTTACCCGACGCTGTGTGTTCCTTACCCGACGCTGTGTGTTCCTTACCCGACGCTGTGTGTTCCTTACCCGACGCTGTGTGTTCCTTACCCGACGCTGTGTGTTCCTTACCCGACGCTGTGTGTTCCTTACCCGACGCTGTGTGTTCCTTACCCGACGCTGTGTGTTCCTTACCCGACGCTGCGTGTTGTGTTCCTTACCCGACGCTGCGTGTTGTGTTCCTTACCCGACGCTGCGTGTTGTGTTCCTTACCCGACGCTGCGTGTTGTGTTCCTTACCCGACGCTGCGTGTTGTGTTCCTTACCCGACGCTGCGTGTTGTGTTCCTTACCCGACGCTGCGTGTTGTGTTCCTTACCCGACGCTGCGTGTTGTGTTCCTTACCCGACGCTGCGTGTTGTGTTCCTTACCCGACGCTGCGTGTTGTGTTCCTTACCCGACGCTGTGTGTTCCTTACCCGACGCTGTGTGTTCCTTACCCGACGCTGTGTGTTGTGTTCCTTACCCGACGCTGTGTGTTCCTTACCCGACGCTGTGTGTTCCTTACCCGACGCTGTGTGTTCCTTACCCGACGCTGTGTGTACCTTACCCGACGCTGTGTGTACCTTACCCGACGCTGTGTGTTCCTTACCCGACGCTGTGTGTTCCTTACCCGACGCTGTGTGTTCCTTACCCGACGCTGTGTGTTCCTTACCCGACGCTGTGTGTTCCTTACCCGACGCTGTGTGTTCCTTACCCGACGCTGTGTGTTCCTTACCCGACGCTGTGTGTTCCTTACCCGACGCTGTGTGTTCCTTACCCGACGCTGCGTGTTGTGTTCCTTACCCGACGCTGCGTGTTGTGTTCCTTACCCGACGCTGCGTGTTGTGTTCCTTACCCGACGCTGCGTGTTGTGTTCCTTACCCGACGCTGCGTGTTGTGTTCCTTACCCGACGCTGCGTGTTCCTTACCCGACGCTGCGTGTTCCTTACCCGACGCTGCGTGTTGTGTTCCTTACCCGACGCTGCGTGTTCCTTACCCGACGCTGCGTGTTCCTTACCCGACGCTGCGTGTTCCTTACCCGACGCTGCGTGTTCCTTACCCGACGCTGCGTGTTGTGTTCCTTACCCGACGCTGTGTTCCTTACCCGACGCTGTGTTCCTTACCCGACGCTGTGTTCCTTACCCGACGCTGTGTTCCTTACCCGACGCTGTGTTCCTTACCCGACGCTGTGTTCCTTACCCGACGCTGTGTTCCTTACCCGACGCTGTGTGTTCCTTACCCGACGCTGTGTGTTCCTTACCCGACGCTGTGTGTTCCTTACCCGACGCTGTGTGTTCCTTACCCGACGCTGTGTGTTCCTTACCCGACGCTGCGTGTTGTGTTCCTTACCCGACGCTGCGTGTTGTGTTCCTTACCCGACGCTGCGTGTTCCTTACCCGACGCTGCGTGTTGTGTTCCTTACCCGACGCTGCGTGTTGTGTTCCTTACCCGATGCTGCGTGTTCCTTACCCGACGCTGCGTGTTCCTTACCCGACGCTGCGTGTTCCTTACCCGACGCTGTGTTCCTTACCCGACGCTGCGTGTTGTGTTCCTTACCCGACGCTGTGTTCCTTACCCGACGCTGTGTTCCTTACCCGACGCTGTGTGTTCCTTACCCGACGCTGTGTGTTCCTTACCCGACGCTGTGTGTTCCTTACCCGACGCTGTGTGTTCCTTACCCGACGTTGTGTGTTGTGTTCCTTACCCGACGCTGCGTGTTCCTTACCCGACGCTGCGTGTTCCTTACCCGACGCTGCGTGTTCCTTACCCGACGCTGCGTGTTCCTTACCCGACGCTGCGTGTTCCTTACCCGACGCTGCGTGTTCCTTACCCGACGCTGCGTGTTGTGTTCCTTACCCGACGCTGCGTGTTGTGTTCCTTACCCGACGCTGCGTGTTCCTTACCCGACGCTGCGTGTTGTGTTCCTTACCCGACGCTGCGTGTTGTGTTCCTTACCCGACGCTGTGTTCCTTACCCGACGCTGTGTTCCTTACCCGACGCTGTGTGTTCCTTACCCGACGCTGTGTGTTCCTTACCCGACGCTGTGTGTTCCTTACCCGACGCTGTGTGTTCCTTACCCGACGCTGTGTGTTCCTTACCCGACGCTGTGTGTTCCTTACCCGACGCTGTGTGTTCCTTACCCGACGCTGTGTGTTGTGTTCCTTACCCGACGCTGTGTGTTGTGTTCCTTACCCGACGTTGTGTTCCTTACCCGACGCTGTGTGTTCCTTACCCGACGCTGTGTGTTCCTTACCCGACGCTGTGTGTTCCTTACCCGACGCTGTGTGTTCCTTACCCGACGCTGTGTGTTCCTTACCCGACGCTGCGTGTTGTGTTCCTTACCCGACGCTGCGTGTTGTGTTCCTTACCCGACGCTGCGTGTTCCTTACCCGACGCTGCGTGTTGTGTTCCTTACCCGACGCTGCGTGTTGTGTTCCTTACCCGATGCTGCGTGTTCCTTACCCGACGCTGCGTGTTCCTTACCCGACGCTGCGTGTTCCTTACCCGACGCTGTGTTCCTTACCCGACGCTGCGTGTTGTGTTCCTTACCCGACGCTGTGTTCCTTACCCGACGCTGTGTTCCTTACCCGACGCTGTGTGTTCCTTACCCGACGCTGTGTGTTCCTTACCCGACGCTGTGTGTTCCTTACCCGACGCTGTGTGTTCCTTACCCGACGTTGTGTGTTGTGTTCCTTACCCGACGCTGCGTGTTCCTTACCCGACGCTGCGTGTTCCTTACCCGACGCTGCGTGTTCCTTACCCGACGCTGCGTGTTCCTTACCCGACGCTGCGTGTTCCTTACCCGACGCTGCGTGTTCCTTACCCGACGCTGCGTGTTGTGTTCCTTACCCGACGCTGCGTGTTGTGTTCCTTACCCGACGCTGCGTGTTCCTTACCCGACGCTGCGTGTTGTGTTCCTTACCCGACGCTGCGTGTTGTGTTCCTTACCCGACGCTGTGTTCCTTACCCGACGCTGTGTTCCTTACCCGACGCTGTGTGTTCCTTACCCGACGCTGTGTGTTCCTTACCCGACGCTGTGTGTTCCTTACCCGACGCTGTGTGTTCCTTACCCGACGCTGGGTGTTCCTTACCCGACGCTGTGTGTTCCTTACCCGACGCTGTGTGTTCCTTACCCGACGCTGTGTGTTGTGTTCCTTACCCGACGCTGTGTGTTGTGTTCCTTACCCGACGTTGTGTTCCTTACCCGACGCTGTGTGTTCCTTACCCGACGCTGTGTGTTCCTTACCCGACGCTGTGTGTTCCTTACCCGACGCTGTGTGTTCCTTACCCGACGCTGCGTGTTGTGTTCCTTACCCGACGCTGTGTGTTCCTTACCCGACTCTGTGTGTTGTGTTCCTTACCCGACGCTGTGTGTTCCTTACCCGACGCTGTGTGTTCCTTACCCGACGCTGCGTGTTCCTTACCCGACGCTGCGTGTTCCTTACCCGACGCTGCGTGTTGTGTTCCTTACCCGACGCTGCGTGTTCCTTACCCGACGCTGCGTGTTCCTTACCCGACGCTGTGTGTTCCTTACCCGACGCTGCGTGTTCCTTACCCGACGCTGCGTGTTGTGTTCCTTACCTGACGCTGTGTGCTCCTTACCCGACGCTGCGTGTTGTGTTCCTTACTCGACGCTGTGTGTTGTGTTCCTTACCCGACGCTGTGTGTTGTGTTCCTTACCCGACGCTGTGTTCCTTACCCGACGCTGCGTGTTCCTTACCCGACGCTGCGTGTTCCTTACCCGACGCTGCGTGTTCCTTACCCGACGCTGCGTGTTCCTTACCCGACGCTGCGTGTTCCTTACCCGACGCTGCGTGTTCCTTACCCGACGCTGCGTGTTCCTTACCCGACGCTGCGTGTTCCTTACCCGACGCTGCGTGTTCCTTACCCGACGCTGCGTGTTCCTTACCCGACGCTGCGTGTTCCTTACCCGACGCTGCGTGTTCCTTACCCGACGCTGCGTGTTCCTTACCCGACGCTGCGTGTTCCTTACCCGACGCTGCGTGTTCCTTACCCGACGCTGCGTGTTCCTTACCCGACGCTGCGTGTTCCTTACCCGACGCTGCGTGTTCCTTACCCGACGCTGCGTGTTCCTTACCCGACGCTGCGTGTTCCTTACCCGACGCGGTGTGTTCCTTACCCGACGCGGTGTGTTCCTTACCCGACGCTGTGTGTTCCTTACCCGACGCTGTGTGTTCCTTACCCGACGCTGTGTGTTCCTTACCCGACGCTGTGTGTTCCTTACCCGACGCTGTGTGTTCCTTACCCGACGCTGTGTGTTGTGTTCCTTACCCGACGCTGTGTGTTGTGTTCCTTACCCGACGCTGTGTGTTGTGTTCCTTACCCGACGCTGTGTGTTGTGTTCCTTACCCGACGCTGTGTGTTGTGTTCCTTACCCGACGCTGTGTGTTGTGTTCCTTACCCGACGCTGTGTGTTGTGTTCCTTACCCGACGCTGTGTGTTGTGTTCCTTACCCGACGCTGTGTGTTCCTTACCCGACGCTGTGTGTTCCTTACCCGACGCTGTGTGTTCCTTACCCGACGCTGTGTGTTACTTACCCGACGCTGTGTGTTACTTACCCGACGCTGTGTGTTCCTTACCCGACGCTGTGTGTTCCTTACCCGACGCTGTGTGTTCCTTACCCGACGCTGTGTGTTCCTTACCCGACGCTGTGTGTTCCTTACCCGACGCTGTGTGTTCCTTACCCGACGCTGTGTGTTCCTTACCCGACGCTGTGTGTTCCTTACCCGACGCTGTGTGTTCCTTACCCGACGCTGTGTGTTCCTTACCCGACTCTGTGTGTTCCTTACCCGACGCTGTGTGTTCCTTACCCGACGCTGTGTGTTCCTTACCCGACGCTGTGTGTTCCTTACCCGACGCTGTGTGTTCCTTACCCGACGCTGCGTGTTCCTTACCCGACGCTGCGTGTTCCTTACCCGACGCTGCGTGTTCCTTACCCGACGCTGCGTGTTCCTTACCCGACGCTGCGTGTTCCTTACCCGACGCTGCGTGTTCCTTACCCGACGCTGCGTGTTCCTTACCCGACGCTGCGTGTTCCTTACCCGACGCTGCGTGTTCCTTACCCGACGCTGCGTGTTCCTTACCCGACGCTGCGTGTTCCTTACCCGACGCTGCGTGTTCCTTACCCGACGCTGCGTGTTCCTTACCCGACGCTGCGTGTTCCTTACCCGACGCTGCGTGTTCCTTACCCGACGCTGTGTGTTGTGTTCCTTACCCGACGTTGTGTTCCTTACCCGACGCTGTGTGTTGTGTTCCTTACCCGACGCTGTGTGTTCCTTACCCGACGCTGTGTGTTGTGTTCCTTACCCGACGTTGTGTTCCTTACCCGACGCTGTGTGTTGTGTTCCTTACCCGACGCTGTGTGTTGTGTTCCTTACCCGACGCTGCGTGTTCCTTACCCGACGCTGCGTGTTCCTTACCCGACGCTGCGTGTTCCTTACCCGACGCTGCGTGTTCCTTACCCGACGCTGCGTGTTGTGTTCCTTACCCGACGCTGCGTGTTGTGTTCCTTACCCGACGCTGCGTGTTGTGTTCCTTACCCGACGCTGCGTGTTCCTTACCCGACGCTGCGTGTTCCTTACCCGACGCTGCGTGTTCCTTACCCGACGCTGCGTGTTGTGTTCCTTACCCGACGCTGCGTGTTGTGTTCCTTACCCGACGCTGTGTTCCTTACCCGACGCTGTGTTCCTTACCCGACGCTGTGTGTTCCTTACCCGACGCTGTGTGTTCCTTACCCGACGCTGTGTGTTCCTTACCCGACGCTGTGTGTTCCTTACCCGACGCTGTGTGTTCCTTACCCGACGCTGTGTGTTGTGTTCCTTACCCGACGTTGTGTTCCTTACCCGACGCTGTGTGTTGTGTTCCTTACCCTACGCTGTGTGTTCCTTACCCGACGCTGTGTGTTCCTTACCCGACGCTGCGTGTTGTGTTCCTTACCCGACGCTGTGTGTTCCTTACCCGACTGTGTGTGTTGTGTTCCTTACCCGACGCTGCGTGTTCCTTACCCGACGCTGCGTGTTCCTTACCCGACGCTGCGTGTTCCTTACCCGACGCTGCGTGTTGTGTTCCTTACCCGACGCTGCGTGTTGTGTTCCTTACCCGACGCTGCGTGTTCCTTACCCGACGCTGCGTGTTCCTTACCCGACGCTGCGTGTTCCTTACCCGACGCTGCGTGTTCCTTACCCGACGCTGCGTGTTCCTTACCCGACGCTGCGTGTTGTGTTCCTTACCCGACGCTGTGTGTTCCTTACCCGACGCTGTGTGTTGTGTTCCTTACTCGACGCTGTGTGTTGTGTTCCTTACCCGACGCTGTGTGTTGTGTTCCTTACCCGACGCTGTGTGTTCCTTACCCGACGCTGTGTGTTCCTTACCCGACGCTGTGTGTTCCTTACCCGACGCTGTGTGTTCCTTACCCGACGCTGTGTGTTGTGTTCCTTACCCGACGCTGTGTGTTGTGTTCCTTACCCGACGCTGTGTGTTGTGTTCCTTACCCGACGCTGTGTGTTGTGTTCCTTACCCGACGCTGTGTGTTGTGTTCCTTACCCGACGCTGTGTGTTGTGTTCCTTACCCGACGCTGTGTGTTCCTTACCCGACGCTGTGTGTTCCTTACCCGACGCTGTGTGTTGTGTTCCTTACCCGACGCTGTGTGTTACTTACCCGACGCTGTGTGTTACTTACCCGACGCTGTGTGTTCCTTACCCGACGCTGTGTGTTCCTTACCCGACGCTGTGTGTTCCTTACCCGACGCTGTGTGTTCCTTACCCGACGCTGTGTGTTCCTTACCCGACGCTGTGTGTTGTGTTCCTTACCCGACGCTGTGTGTTGTGTTCCTTACCCGACGCTGTGTGTTCCTTACCCGACGCTGTGTGTTCCTTACCCGACGCTGTGTGTTCCTTACCCGACGCTGTGTGTTGTGTTCCTTACCCGACGCTGTGTGTTCCTTACCCGACGCTGTGTGTTGTGTTCCTTACCCGACGCTGTGTGTTCCTTACCCGACGCTGTGTGTTCCTTACCCGACGCTGTGTGTTCCTTACCCGACGCTGTGTGTTCCTTACCCGACGCTGTGTGTTCCTTACCCGACGCTGTGTGTTCCTTACCCGACGCTGTGTGTTCCTTACCCGACGCTGTGTGTTCCTTACCCGACGCTGTGTGTTCCTTACCCGACGCTGTGTGTTCCTTACCCGACGCTGTGTGTTCCTTACCCGACGCTGTGTGTTCCTTACCCGACGCTGTGTGTTCCTTACCCGACGCTGTGTGTTGTGTTCCTTACCCGACGCTGTGTGTTGTGTTCCTTACCCGACGCTGTGTGTTCCTTACCCGACGCTGTGTGTTCCTTAACCGACGCTGTGTGTTGTGTTCCTTAACCGACGCTGTGTGTTGTGTTCCTTACCCGACGCTGTGTGTTGTGTTCCTTACCCGACGCTGTGTGTTGTGTTCCTTACCCGACGCTGTGTGTTGTGTTCCTTACCCGACGCTGTGTGTTGTGTTCCTTACCCGACGCTGTGTGTTGTGTTCCTTACCCGACGCTGTGTGTTGTGTTCCTTACCCGACGCTGTGTTCCTTACCTGACGCTGTGTGTTCCTTACCCGACGCTGTGTGTTGTGTTCCTTACCCGACGTTGTGTTCCTTACCTGACGCTGTGTGTTGTGTTCCTTACCCGACGCTGTGTGTTCCTTACCCGACGCTGTGTGTTCCTTACCCGACGCTGTGTGTTCCTTACCCGACGCTGCGTGTTGTGTTCCTTACCCGACGCTGCGTGTTGTGTTCCTTACCCGACGCTGTGTGTTCCTTACCCGACTCTGTGTGTTGTGTTCCTTACCCGACGCTGTGTGTTGTGTTCCTTACCCGACGCTGTGTGTTCCTTACCCGACGCTGTGTGTTCCTTACCCGACGCTGCGTGTTGTGTTCCTTACCCGACGCTGCGTGTTGTGTTCCTTACCCGACGCTGTGTGTTCCTTACCCGACGCTGTGTGTTCCTTACCCGACGCTGCGTGTTGTGTTCCTTACCCGACGCTGTGTGTTCCTTACCTGACTCTGTGTGTTGTGTTTCTTACCCGACGCTGTGTGTTGTGTTCCTTACCCGACGCTGTGTGTTCCTTACCCGACGCTGCGTGTTGTGTTCCTTACCCGACGCTGTGTGTTCCTTACCCGACGCTGTTTGTTCCTTACCCGACGCTGTGTGTTCCTTACCCGACGCTGTGTGTTCCTTACCCGACGCTGTGTGTTCCTTACCCTACGCTGTGTGTTCCTTACCCTACGCTGTGTGTTCCTTACCCGACGCTGTGTGTTCCTTACCCGACGCTGTGTGTTCCTTACCCGACGCTGTGTGTTGTGTTCCTTACCCGACGCTGTGTGTTGTGTTCCTTACCCGACGCTGTGTGTTGTGTTCCTTACCCGACGCTGTGTGTTGTGTTCCTTACCCGACGCTGTGTTCCTTACCTGACGCTGTGTGTTCCTTACCCGACGCTGTGTGTTCCTTACCCGACGCTGTGTGTTGTGTTCCTTACCCGACGTTGTGTTCCTTACCCGACGCTGTGTGTTGTGTTCCTTACCCGACGCTGTGTGTTCCTTACCCGACGCTGTGTGTTCCTTACCCGACGCTGTTTGTTGCGTTCCTTACCCGACGCTGTGTGTTGCGTTCCTTACCCGACGCTGTGTGTTGCGTTCCTTACCCGACGCTGTGTGTTCCTTACCCGACGCTGTGTGTTCCTTACCCGACGCTGTGTGTTCCTTACCCGACGCTGTGTGTTCCTTACCCGACGCTGTGTGTTCCTTACCCGACGCTGTGTGTTCCTTACCCGACGCTGTGTGTTCCTTACCCGACGCTGTGTGTTCCTTACCCGACGCTGTGTGTTCCTTACCCGACGCTGTGTGTTCCTTACCCGACGCTGTGTGTTCCTTACCCGACGCTGTGTGTTCCTTACCCGACGCTGTGTGTTGTGTTCCTTACCCGACGCTGTGTGTTGTGTTCCTTACCCGACGCTGTGTGTTGTGTTCCTTACCCGACGCTGTGTGTTCCTTACCCGACGCTGTGTGTTCCTTACCCGACGCTGTGTGTTCCTTACCCGACGCTGTGTGTTCCTTACCCGACGCTGTGTGTTCCTTACCCGACGCTGTGTGTTCCTTACCCGACGCTGTGTGTTCCTTACCCGACGCTGTGTGTTCCTTACCCGACGCTGTGTGTTCCTTACCCGACGCTGTGTGTTCCTTACCCGACGCTGTGTGTTCCTTACCCGACGCTGTGTGTTCCTTACCCGACGCTGTGTGTTCCTTACCCGACGCTGTGTGTTCCTTACCCGACGCTGTGTGTTCCTTACCCGACGCTGTGTGTTCCTTACCCGACGCTGTGTGTTCCTTACCCGACGCTGTGTGTTCCTTACCCGACGCTGTGTGTTCCTTACCCGACGCTGTGTGTTCCTTACCCGACGCTGTGTGTTCCTTACCCGACGCTGTGTGTTCCTTACCCGACGCTGTGTGTTCCGTTCCTTACCCGACGCTGTGTGTTCCGTTCCTTACCCGACGCTGTGTGTTCCGTTCCTTACCCGACGCTGTGTGTTGTGTTCCTTACCCGACGCTGTGTGTTCCTTACCCGACGCTGTGTGTTCCTTACCCGACGCTGTGTGTTCCTTACCCGACGCTGTGTGTTCCTTACCCGACGCTGTGTGTTCCTTACCCGACGCTGTGTGTTCCTTACCCGACGCTGTGTGTTCCTTACCCGACGCTGTGTGTTCCTTACCCGACGCTGTGTGTTCCTTACCCGACGCTGTGTGTTCCTTACCCGACGCTGTGTGTTCCTTACCCGACGCTGTGTGTTCCTTACCCGACGCTGTGTGTTCCTTTCCTTACCCGACGCTGTGTGTTCCTTACCCGACGCTGTGTGTTCCTTTCCTTACCCGACGCTGTGTGTTGTGTTCCTTACCCGACGCTGTGTGTTCCTTACCCGACGCTGTGTGTTCCTTACCCGACGCTGTGTGTTCCTTACCCGACGCTGTGTGTTCCTTACCCGACGCTGTGTGTTCCTTACCCGACGCTGTGTGTTCCTTACCCGACGCTGTGTGTTCCTTACCCGACGCTGTGTGTTGTGTTCCTTACCCGACGCTGTGTTCCTTACCTGACACTGTGTGTTCCTTACCCGACGCTGTGTGTTCCTTACCCGACGTTGTGTTCCTTACCTGACGCTGTGTGTTGTGTTCCTTACCCGACGCTGTGTGTTCCTTACCCGACGATGTGTGTTGCGTTCCTTACCCGACGCTGTGTGTTGCGTTCCTTACCCGACGCTGTGTGTTGCGTTCCTTACCCGACGCTGTGTGTTCCTTACCCGACGCTGTGTGTTCCTTACCCGACGCTGTGTGTTCCTTACCCGACGCTGTGTGTTCCTTACCCGACGCTGTGTGTTCCTTACCCGACGCTGTGTGTTCCTTACCCGACGCTGTGTGTTCCTTACCCGACGCTGTGTGTTCCTTACCCGACGCTGTGTGTTCCTTACCCGACGCTGTGTGTTCCTTACCCGACGCTGTGTGTTCCTTACCCGACGCTGTGTGTTGTGTTCCTTACCCGACGCTGTGTGTTGTGTTCCTTACCCGACGCTGTGTGTTGTGTTCCTTACCCGACGCTGTGTGTTGTGTTCCTTACCCGACGCTGTGTGTTGTGTTCCTTACCCGACGCTGTGTGTTGTGTTCCTTACCCGACGCTGTGTGTTGTGTTCCTTACCCGACGCTGTGTGTTGTGTTCCTTACCCGACGCTGTGTGTTGTGTTCCTTATCCGACGCTGTGTGTTGTGTTCCTTACCCGACGCTGTGTGTTGTGTTCCTTACCCGACGCTGTGTGTTGTGTTCCTTACCCGACGCTGTGTGTTCCTTACCCGACGCTGTGTGTTCCTTACCCGACGCTGTGTGTTCCTTACCCGACGCTGTGTGTTCCTTACCCGACGCTGTGTGTTCCTTACCCGACGCTGTGTGTTCCTTACCCGACGCTGTGTGTTCCTTACCCGACGCTGTGTGTTCCTTACCCGACGCTGTGTGTTCCTTACCCGGCGCTGTGTGTTCCTTACCCGGCGCTGTGTGTTCCTTACCCGGCGCTGTGTGTTCCTTACCCGACGCTGTGTGTTCCTTACCCGACGCTGTGTGTTCCTTTCCTTACCCGACGCTGTGTGTTCCTTACCCGACGCTGTGTGTTGTGTTCCTTACCCGACGCTGTGTGTTCCTTACCCGACGCTGTGTGTTCCTTACCCGACGCTGTGTGTTCCTTACCCGACGCTGTGTGTTCCTTACCCGACGCTGTGTGTTCCTTACCCGACGCTGTGTGTTCCTTACCCGACGCTGTGTGTTGTGTTCCTTACCCGACGCTGTGTGTTCCTTACCCGACGCTGTGTGTTCCTTACCCGACGCTGTGTGTTCCTTACCCGACGCTGTGTGTTCCTTACCCGACGCTGTGTGTTGTGTTCCTTACCCGACGCTGTGTGTTCCTTACCCGACGCTGTGTGTTCCTTACCCGACGCTGTGTGTTCCTTACCCGACGCTGTGTGTTGTGTTCCTTACCCGACGCTGTGTGTTCCTTACCCGACGCTGTGTGTTCCTTACCCGACGCTGTGTGTTGTGTTCCTTACCCGACGCTGTGTGTTCCTTACCCGACGCTGTGTGTTCCTTACCCGACGCTGTGTGTTCCTTACCCGACGCTGTGTGTTCCTTACCCGACGCTGTGTGTTGTGTTCCTTACCCGACGCTGTGTGTTCCTTACCCGACGCTGTGTGTTCCATACCCGACGCTGTGTGTTGTGTTCCTTACCCGACGCTGTGTGTTGTGTTCCTTACCCGACGCTGTGTGTTCCTTACCCGACGCTGTGTGTTCCTTACCCGACGCTGTGTGTTGTGTTCCTTACCCGACGCTGTGTGTTCCTTACCCGACGCTGTGTGTTCCTTACCCGACGCTGTGTGTTCCTTACCCGACGCTGTGTGTTGTGTTCCTTACCCGACGCTGTGTGTTGTGTTCCTTACCCGACGCTGTGTGTTGTGTTCCTTACCCGACGCTGTGTGTTCCTTACCCGACGCTGTGTGTTCCTTACCCGACGCTGTGTGTTCCTTACCCGACGCTGTGTGTTGTGTTCCTTACCCGACGCTGTGTGTTGTGTTCCTTACCCGACGCTGTGTGTTGTGTTCCTTACCCGACGCTGTGTTCCTTACCCGACGCTGTGTTCCTTACCCGACGCTGTGTGTTCCTTACCCGACGCTGTGTGTTCCTTACCCGACGCTGTGTGTTCCTTACCCGACGCTGTGTGTTGTGTTCCTTACCCGACGCTGTGTGTTGTGTTCCTTACCCGACGCTGTGTGTTGTGTTCCTTACCCGACGCTGTGTGTTCCTTTCCTTACCCGACGCTGTGTGTTCCTTACCCGACGCTGTGTGTTGTGTTCCTTACCCGACGCTGTGTGTTCCTTACCCGACGCTGTGTGTTCCTTACCCGACGCTGTGTGTTCCTTACCCGACGCTGTGTGTTCCTTACCCGACGCTGTGTGTTGTGTTCCTTACCCGACGCTGTGTGTTGTGTTCCTTACCCGACGCTGTGTGTTGTGTTCCTTACCCGACGCTGTGTGTTGTGTTCCTTACCCGATGCTGTGTGTTCCTTTCCTTACCCGACGCTGTGTGTTCCTTACCCGACGCTGTGTGTTGTGTTCCTTACCCGACGCTGTGTGTTCCTTACCCGACGCTGTGTGTTCCTTACCCGACGCTGTGTGTTCCTTACCCGACGCTGTGTGTTCCTTACCCGACGCTGTGTGTTCCTTACCCGACGCTGTGTGTTGTGTTCCTTACCCGACGCTGTGTGTTGTGTTCCTTACCCGACGCTGTGTGTTGTGTTCCTTACCCGACGCTGTGTGTTCCTTACCCGACGCTGTGTGTTCCTTACCCGACGCTGTGTGTTCCTTACCCGACGCTGTGTGTTCCTTACCCGACGCTGTGTGTTCCTTACCCGACGCTGTGTGTTCCTTACCCGACGCTGTGTGTTGTGTTCCTTACCCGACGCTGTGTGTTCCTTACCCGACGCTGTGTGTTCCTTACCCGACGCTGTGTGTTCCTTACCCGACGCTGTGTGTTGTGTTCCTTACCCGACGCTGTGTGTTCCTTACCCGACGCTGTGTGTTCCTTACCCGACGCTGTGTGTTCCTTACCCGACGCTGTGTGTTGTGTTCCTTACCCGACGCTGTGTGTTCCTTACCCGACGCTGTGTGTTCCTTACCCGACGCTGTGTGTTGTGTTCCTTACCCGACGCTGTGTGTTCCTTACCCGACGCTGTGTGTTCCTTACCCGACGCTGTGTGTTCCTTACCCGACGCTGTGTGTTCCTTACCCGACGCTGTGTGTTGTGTTCCTTACCCGACGCTGTGTGTTCCTTACCCGACGCTGTGTGTTCCATACCCGACGCTGTGTGTTGTGTTCCTTACCCGACGCTGTGTGTTGTGTTCCTTACCCGACGCTGTGTGTTCCTTACCCGACGCTGTGTGTTCCTTACCCGACGCTGTGTGTTGTGTTCCTTACCCGACGCTGTGTGTTCCTTACCCGACGCTGTGTGTTCCTTACCCGACGCTGTGTGTTCCTTACCCGACGCTGTGTGTTCCTTACCCGACGCTGTGTGTTCCTTACCCGACGCTGTGTGTTGTGTTCCTTACCCGACGCTGTGTGTTGTGTTCCTTACCCGACGCTGTGTGTTGTGTTCCTTACCCGACGCTGTGTTCCTTACCCGACGCTGTGTTCCTTACCCGACGCTGTGTGTTCCTTACCCGACGCTGTGTGTTCCTTACCCGACGCTGTGTGTTCCTTACCCGACGCTGTGTGTTGTGTTCCTTACCCGACGCTGTGTGTTGTGTTCCTTACCCGACGCTGTGTGTTGTGTTCCTTACCCGACGCTGTGTGTTGTGTTCCTTACCCGACGCTGTGTGTTCCTTACCCGACGCTGTGTGTTGTGTTCCTTACCCGACGCTGTGTGTTCCTTACCCGACGCTGTGTGTTCCTTACCCGGCGCTGTGTGTTCCTTACCCGGCGCTGTGTGTTCCTTACCCGGCGCTGTGTGTTCCTTACCCGACGCTGTGTGTTCCTTACCCGACGCTGTGTGTTCCTTACCCGACGCTGTGTGTTCCTTACCCGACGCTGTGTGTTCCTTACCCGACGCTGTGTGTTCCTTACCCGACGCTGTGTGTTCCTTTCCTTACCCGACGCTGTGTGTTCCTTTCCTTACCCGACGCTGTGTGTTCCTTTCCTTACCCGACGCTGTGTGTTGTGTTCCTTACCCGACGCTGTGTGTTCCTTACCCGACGCTGTGTGTTCCTTACCCGACGCTGTGTGTTCCTTACCCGACGCTGTGTGTTCCTTACCCGACGCTGTGTGTTCCTTACCCGACGCTGTGTGTTGTGTTCCTTACCCGACGCTGTGTGTTGTGTTCCTTACCCGACGCTGTGTGTTCCTTACCCGACGCTGTGTGTTCCTTACCCGACGCTGTGTGTTCCTTACCCGACGCTGTGTGTTCCTTACCCGACGCTGTGTGTTCCTTACCCGACGCTGTGTGTTCCTTACCCGACGCTGTGTGTTCCTTACCCGACGCTGTGTGTTCCTTACCCGACGCTGTGTGTTCCTTACCCGACGCTGTGTGTTCCTTACCCGACGCTGTGTGTTGTGTTCCTTACCCGACGCTGTGTGTTCCTTACCCGACGCTGTGTGTTCCATACCCGACGCTGTGTGTTGTGTTCCTTACCCGACGCTGTGTGTTGTGTTCCTTACCCGACGCTGTGTGTTCCTTACCCGACGCTGTGTGTTCCTTACCCGACGCTGTGTGTTCCTTACCCGACGCTGTGTGTTGTGTTCCTTACCCGACGCTGTGTGTTCCTTACCCGACGCTGTGTGTTCCTTACCCGACGCTGTGTGTTGTGTTCCTTACCCGACGCTGTGTGTTGTGTTCCTTACCCGACGCTGTGTGTTCCTTACCCGACGCTGTGTGTTCCTTACCCGACGCTGTGTGTTGTGTTCCTTACCCGACGCTGTGTTCCTTACCCGACGCTGTGTTCCTTACCCGACGCTGTGTGTTCCTTACCCGACGCTGTGTGTTCCTTACCCGACGCTGTGTGTTCCTTACCCGACGCTGTGTGTTCCTTACCCGACGCTGTGTGTTCCTTACCCGACGCTGTGTGTTGTGTTCCTTACCCGACGCTGTGTGTTGTGTTCCTTACCCGACGCTGTGTGTTGTGTTCCTTACCCGACGCTGTGTGTTGTGTTCCTTACCCGACGCTGTGTGTTCCTTACCCGACGCTGTGTGTTCCTTACCCGACGCTGTGTGTTCCTTACCCGACGCTGTGTGTTCCTTACCCGACGCTGTGTGTTGTGTTCCTTACCCGACGCTGTGTGTTGTGTTCCTTACCCGACGCTGTGTGTTCCTTACCCGACGCTGTGTGTTCCTTACCCGACGCTGTGTGTTCCTTACCCGACGCTGTGTGTTCCTTACCCGACGCTGTGTGTTCCTTACCCGACGCTGTGTGTTCCTTACCCGACGCTGTGTGTTCCTTACCCGACGCTGTGTGTTCCTTACCCGACGCTGTGTGTTGTGTTCCTTACCCGACGCTGTGTTCCTTACCTGACGCTGTGTGTTCCTTACCCGACGCTGTGTGTTGTGTTCCTTACCCGACGCTGTGTGTTGTGTTCCTTACTCGACGCTGTGTGTTCCTTACCCGACGCTGTGTGTTCCTTACCCGACGCTGTGTGTTCCTTACCCGACGCTGTGTGTTCCTTACCCGACGCTGTGTGTTCCTTACCCGACGCTGTGTGTTGTGTTCCTTACCCGACGCTGTGTTCCTTACCTGACGCTGTGTGTTCCTTACCCGACGCTGTGTGTTGTGTTCCTTACCCGACGCTGTGTTCCTTACCTGACGCTGTGTGTTCCTTACCCGACGCTGTGTGTTGTGTTCCTTACCCGACGCTGTGTTCCTTACCCGACGCTGTGTGTTGTGTTCCTTACCCGACGCTGTGTGTTCCTTACCCGACGCTGTGTGTTCCTTACCCGACGCTGTGTGTTGTGTTCCTTACCCGACGCTGTGTGTTCCTTACCCGACGCTGTGTGTTGTGTTCCTTACCCGACGCTGTGTGTTGTGTTCCTTACCTGACGCTGTGTGTTCCTTACCTGACGCTGTGTTCCTTACCTGACGCTGTGTTCCTTACCTGACGCTGTGTGTTCCTTACCTGACGCTGTGTGTTCCTTACCCGACGCTGTGTGTTGTGTTCCTTACCCGACGCTGTGTGTTGTGTTCCTTACCCGACGCTGTGTGTTGTGTTCCTTACCCGACGCTGTGTGTTCCTTACCCGACGCTGTGTGTTCCTTACCCGACGCTGTGTGTTCCTTACCCGACGCTGTGTGTTGTGTTCCTTACCCGACGCTGTGTTCCTTACCTGACGCTGTGTGTTCCTTACCCGACGCTGTGTGTTGTGTTCCTTACCCGACGCTGTGTTCCTTACCTGACGCTGTGTGTTCCTTACCCGACGCTGTGTGTTGTGTTCCTTACCCGACGCTGTGTTCCTTACCCGACGCTGTGTGTTGTGTTCCTTACCCGACGCTGTGTGTTGTGTTCCTTACCTGACGCTGTGTGTTCCTTACCTGACGCTGTGTTCCTTACCTGACGCTGTGTTCCTTACCTGACGCTGTGTGTTCCTTACCTGACGCTGTGTGTTCCTTACCCGACGCTGTGTGTTGTGTTCCTTACCCGACGCTGTGTGTTGTGTTCCTTACCCGACGCTGTGTGTTGTGTTCCTTACCCGACGCTGTGTGTTGTGTTCCTTACCCGACGCTGTGTGTTCCTTACCCGACGCTGTGTGTTGTGTTCCTTACCTGACGCTGTGTGTTCCTTACCTGACGCTGTGTGTTCCTTACCTGACGCTGTGTGTTCCTTACCTGACGCTGTGTGTTCCTTACCTGACGCTGTGTTTTCCTTACCTGACGCTGTGTGTTTCTTACCCGACGCTGTGTGTTCCTTACCTGACGCTGTGTGTTCCTTACCCGACGCTGTGTGTTGTGTTCCTTACCCGACGCTGTGTTCCTTACCTGACGCTGTGTGTTCCTTACCCTACGCTGTGTGTTGTGTTCCTTACCCGACGCTGTGTGTTCCTTACCCGACGCTGTGTGTTGTGTTCCTTACCTGACGCTGTGTGTTCCTTACCTGACGCTGTGTGTTCCTTACCTGACGCTGTGTGTTCCTTACCTGACGCTGTGTGTTCCTTACCCGACGCTGTGTTCCTTACCTGACGCTGTGTGTTCCTTACCCGACGCTGTGTGTTGTGTTCCTTACCCGACGCTGTGTGTTCCTTACCCGACGCTGTGTGTTCCTTACCCGACGCTGTGTGTTGTGTTCCTTACCCGACGCTGTGTGTTCCTTACTTGACGCTGTGTGTTGTGTTCCTTACCTGACGCTGTGTGTTCCTTACCCGACGCTGTGTGTTGTGTTCCTTACCTGACGCTGTGTGTTGTGTTCCTTACCTGACGCTGTGTGTTCCTTACCCGACGCTGTGTGTTGTGTTCCTTACCCGACGCTGTGTGTTCCTTACCTGACGCTGTGTGTTCCTCCTCTCTGTAGGGTGTTCATATGAGTACCTTACGGTTTCTATTTGAGGGACAAAGAATCTCAGACAACCACACTCCAAAAGAGGTAGCTATGCTTTCTGTTGTGTTCTGTCTGACCCGTAGCCGAGTCGTTCCGCCTGGCCCGTAGCCGCGTCGTTCCGCCTGGCCCGTAGCCGCGTCGTTCCGCCTGACCCGTAGCCGCGTCGTTCCGTCTGACCCGTAGCCGCGTCGTTCCGTCTGACCCGTAGCCGCGTCGTTCCGTCTGACCCGTAGCCGCGTCGTTCCGTCTGACCCGTAGCCGCGTCGTTCCGTCTGACCCGTAGCCGCGTCGTTCCGTCTGACCCGTAGCCGCGTCGTTCCGTCTGACCCGTAGCCGCGTCGTTCCGTCTGACCCGTAGCCGCGTCGTTCCGTCTGACCCGTAGCCGCGTCGTTCCGTCTGGCCCGTAGCCGCGTCGTTCCGTCTGGCCCGTAGCCGCGTCGTTCCGTCTGGCCCGTAGCCGCGTCGTTCCGTCTGGCCCGTAGCCGCGTCGTTCCCTCTGGCCCGTAGCCGCGTCGTTCCCTCTGACCCGTAGCCGCGTCGTTCCCTCTGGCCCGTAGCCGCGTCGTTCCCTCTGACCCGTAGCCGCGTCGTTCCCTCTGACCCGTAGCCGCGTCGTTCCCTCTGACCCGTAGCCGCGTCGTTCCCTCTGACCCGTAGCCGCGTCGTTCCCTCTGGCCCGTAGCCGCGTCGTTCCCTCTGGCCCGTAGCCGCGTCGTTCCCTCTGGCCCGTAGCCGCGTCGTTCCCTCTGGCCCGTAGCCGCGTCGTTCCCTCTGGCCCGTAGCCGCGTCGTTCCCTCTGGCCCGTAGCCGCGTCGTTCCCTCTGGCCCGTAGCCGCGTCGTTCCCTCTGGCCCGTAGCCGCGTCGTTCCCTCTGGCCCGTAGCCGCGTCGTTCCGCGTGACCCGTAGCCGCGTCGTTCCGCGTGACCCGTAGCCGCGTCGTTCCGCGTGACCCGTAGCCGCGTCGTTCCGCGTGACCCGTAGCCGCGTCGTTCCGCCTGACCCGTAGCCGCGTCGTTCCGCCTGACCCGTAGCCGCGTCGTTCCGCCTGACCCGTAGCCCATAATTGGGCAAAAGATCAGAAGTGGTCTGCCTTTGTAAACACAGCCATTGTGCCTCCCATCTTAACATCTCTGTCCCTCCCTCTCTCTCTCGTAGCTGGGGATGGAAGATGACGACGTCATCGAGGTCTATCAGGAACAGACTGGAGGACTTCGGAATAATTAGTCTACCTGGATTTAACTTTTTCTTTGTTTTTTTACTGATTATATTGTATTTTATATTTGTACAATTACTGAGTGATTTTGTTTTGGCTTTGTGTTCCTCTCAGTGGTAGAGATCTCTGCCAGAGAGGAGAAGAATAACTGTCTGACACATCTCCTGTTGTCTTATCGTCACCTGGTCCCTGGTCTGTTTGTGCTGTTTGGCCAACTTGCGTGACAAAAAATGTTGGCACCAACAGACTGGCACTCGGGCTGTATCTGTTGTGTGCTGTTTTGAAAACTCTCATGAAGGTGTGACGATGACTGTAGAAGTTGGCAAGACGGCACAAACAGGGTCTGAATACATTTCAGAGTACGAGTGCTGATCAGGGATCAGTTTAGCCTTTTAAAGGTTTGAAAAAATATATATATATATTTAACCAGGCAGGTCAGTTAAGAACAAATTCTTATTTACAATGACGGCCTACTGGGGAACAGTGGGTTAACTACCTTGTTCAGGGGCAGAAGGGACAGATTTTTACCTTGTCAGCTCTGGAATTCAATCCGGTTACTGGCCCAACGATCTAACCACTAGGCTACCTGTCGCCCCCCATTGACTACATGAACAAGAGGGACCTTATCCTACATCAGCACTCTTCCTGCTTTACGGTTACGGCCACCGGAAACGAGCCTAATATGATCCAGCCATGTGGTCCATCAGAAGACTCATTAGGTTGGATAGATACACGATGTTTTCTTCAGACCCCCCCCCTAGCTTCAGTTTGGTTGATTGGCATCCGTCCCCATATATAGCTTTCGACAGTATATATTTTATTAGCTATAAATCCATACCATACCATTTATTCAAGATCCAGGTAACTGCCAAAGTAAAGGAAACACCAACAAACAGTGTCTTAACAGGACGCTGGGGGCACCACGAGACAGAACGGCTTCAACGCTCCTTGACATAGATTATACAAGTGTCTGGACCTCTATTGGAGAGACACCATTATTCCATTAGAAATTCCATCGTTTTGTTAACGGTGGGTGTAAAACGTTTTCTCAGGCACCGCTCCAGAATCTCCCGTAAGTGTTCAGCTGGGTTTGAGATCTGGTGACTGAGATGGTCGTGGTATATGGGTTTTTATCGTTTTAATACTCGTCAAACCATTCAGTGACCTCTCGTGCCCTGTGGATAGGGAGGGGGGGGGGGGCATTGTCATCCTATGGGGGCATTGCCATGGTAGCCAAAATAATGGCCATGCGCAGATTTTTTTTTTACATGACCCTAAGCATGATGGGATGTTAATTGATTAATTAATTTGGGAACCACACCTGTGTGGAAGCATCTGCTTTCAATATACTTTGTATCCCCTCATTTACTCAAATGTTTTGTTTTGGCAGTTACCTGTAGCTAGCATGCCACTGTTATTTCCTGACGTTATGTCTAGGTGTTATCCAGACGTTGTTACTTTACAGATGGGTATGTAATACGACGTCAATAATGTCTCATCCTCGGGTTCATTCAATACGCTTGTCCACAGTCTTAAGTAACACACCAGGGGTATTTAATAACCATCCAAGTTCCCATTCACTGCCCGTCTCTCTGTTAGAGAACTTGTAAAATACCTTACTAAAGGGCTCTATTCAATCTGCATCGTCGAAGTTCAGCTTTTACAGCGTGATTTGAAATATAAAGACAACGTTCACGCTTTATCGGAGACTTCATTCCCGGTAAACGCCGGCCGTGTCCCGTGTCGTCGGCTCAACCGGAGAGACATCATTCCCGGTAAACGCCGCCCGTGTCGTCGGCTCAACCGGAGAGACATCATTCCCGGTAAACGCCGCCCGTGTCGTCGGCTCAACCGGAGAGACATCATTCCCGGTAAACGCCGCCCGTGTCGTCGGCTCAACCGGAGAGACATCATTCCCGGTAAACGCCGCCCGTGTCGTCGGCTCAACCGGAGAGACTTCATTCCCGGTAAACGCCGCCCGTGTCCCGTGTCGTCGGCTCAACCGGAGAGACATCATTCCCGGTAAACGCCGCCCGTGTCGTCGGTTCAACCGGAGAGACTTCATTCCCGGTAAACGCCGCCCGTGTCCCGTGTCGTCGGCTCAACCGGAGAGACTTCATTCCCGGTAAACGCCGCCCGTGTCGTCGGCTCAACCGGAGAGACTTCCTTTTACATTTCCAGCACGGAATCTCTTAAACTTTCCAGATTGAAGAGAGCTTTTAATCCATAGTACATCATTCGTACTCTGAACTGTATAGTACTCTGTAGTATTGATTACTGTACATTGATCTGAACTGTATAGTACTCTATAGTACTGATTACTGTACATTGATTACGTTAAAGGCCCAGTACAGTCAAAAACTAGATATTCCTTTGTTTTGTATATATTTCCACACTGAGGTTTGATTCATATTTTGAAAATAGTGATAATGCCCTTTTAGTGTAAGAGCTGATTGAAATTCCAGCCTGTTTTTGTTTTGGTGGGATGGAGTTTTCGCCTAGTAAATTAGTTAATGGACCTGAAATGAGAGTTCCAAACCTCTCTGCCAATAACAGCTAGGTTCCCTCCCCACTCAGACCCTCTCTGCCAATAACAGCTAGGTTCCCTCCCCACTCAGACCCTCTCTGCCAATAACAGCTATGTTCCCTCCCCACTCAGACCCTCTCTGCCAATAACAGCTAGGTTCCCTCCCCACTCAGACCCTCTCTGCCAATAACAGCTAGGTTCCCTCCCCACTCAGACCCTCTCTGCCAATAACAGCTATGTTCCCTCCACACTCAGAACCTCTCTGCCAATAACAGCTATGTTCCCTCCCCACTCAGACCCTCTCTGCCAATAACAGCTATGTTCCCTCCCCACTCAGACCCTCTCTGCCAATAACAGCTATGTTCCCTCCCCACTCAGACCCTCTCTGCCAATAACAGCTAGGTTCCCTCCCCACTCAGAACCTCTCTGCCAATAACAGCTATGTTCCCTCCCCACTCAGACCCTCTCTGTCAATAACAGTTATGTTCCCTCCCCACTCAGACCCTCTCTGCCAATAACAGCTAGGTTCCCTCCACACTCAGACCCTCTCTGCCAATAACAGCTATGTTCCCTCCCCACTCAGACCCTCTCTGCCAATAAACAGCTAGGTTCCCGCCCCACTCAGACCACTCCTAGACAGTCCTTGCAAAATTCTTGCTTGAGAAATTGCTCTTTGCTAAGAAGCTATTTTGTTTCTTTCTGACCATTATTTAATTCAAAAACAATCGCAGTAAGGTACTCCATTGTTACTCAGAAATGATTTTGATATTGCGTTACATCCTTTCATCCATGTTCTCTTTTGTAAAAAAAAAAATGACTGGTCAATTTAACACGGTGTTAAACATATTGACATACCTTTCAATCCCACAAAACCCATCACCACTGTACTTATTCATGACAGGATAAAGGCTGTGAGTTCCCAGCCAAAAATACTGAGCAGTTTCTTAATTCTGACAAACCTTGTATAGCAAACGTTAGCATTGTACACAGTTCATATTTTCTAAAAGAAAATCGTGCATTCACATGTTACCCCTCTTTTATATTTTGTATATGTCTTTTTATATATATATATTATTTGAGTAAGACTCTTTTTTTTATTGTATTATTGCACAGCATCTCATGTTTATTAGTTATTAGTTATTTGTCTCATTTAAGGAGGGGAAACCACGATATGCAGTTTGGGTATGTTCTACGCGGATGATCAGTTTTGGGTATGTTCTACGTGGATGATCAGTTTGGGTATGTTCTACGTGGATGATCAGTTTGGGTATGTTCTACGTGGATGATCAGTTTGGGTATGTTCTACGTGGATGATCAGTTTGGGTATGTTCTACGCGGATGATCAGTTTGGGTATGTTCTACGTGGATGATCAGTTTGGGTATGTTCTACGTGGATGATCAGTTTGGGTATGTTCTACGTGGATGATCAGTTTGGGTATGTTCTACGTGGATGATCAGTTTGGGTATGTTCTACGTGGATGATCAGTTTGGGTATGCTGTACGTGGATGATCAGTTCGGGTATGCTGTACGTGGATGATCAGTTCGGGTATGCTGTACGTGGATGATCAAAGCAAAGCAGAGGTCAAGCCGTAAAGGATTGTACATCCCCAAATGGCACCCTATTCTCTGATGTAGTGCACTACTTTTGACCCGGACCCTAATTAAGTGCAGACAATGTTTCACTGCGTTGAGCCATAGAATCACTTTTGATTTAAGTCACTCTTTAGAGATGTATTTTTTTTTTTAAATATTTTAGTTGCCATGGAAGTGAATGCAGTGCACACAGCGTGTATCCCGAATAGCACCTTATTCCCTTTATAGTGCGTTACTTTTGACCAGAGTCCTTGTTAATAGAGCGCCATTTTGGTGTTATTTGGGTGTGAAGACACCTGAAAGGAGGAGTTGCTCTGGAAAGGTTTGAGGTTGGAAGATATTTCTTTTTTTAAATAAAAACGTCTTTTAAAATATTTCTCTCTGACTCGTGATTATATATCATTGTAGTGGCTATAATTGTCCAATTTATAATTGTCTCAATACAGTTTCCATCCTGATCCTTTAGACACAATGGGCAGTAGTGAAATGTTTTGACTCAGACAAATCAATGTATTTTTTTGTCGCTCTTTTGGTTTCAAAAATGTAAGAAGAACTCAAATTAAACACATTCTGATAATTCAAACTAAAGAAACAGACAGTGTGGTCTGGCATGGTCAAAAGACTACTGTCGTTCCCTGTATGCCTTTTAAAATGCGCAATATGGAGAAATCGACATTTCCCGGTTGCTGAAATTCTAATGGTCTAATTTCAGTTTGTGACAAAATAATAAGCAAGTAGGGTTTCCCAAACTTGGTACTTGGGAACCCAAGGTTTTTGTTTTTGCCGTAGCGCTACACCGCTGGTCTTCAAATAATCAACTAATCATCAAGCTTGGGATCCCGAGGACCGAGTTTGGGAAACGCTGGTGTAGAGAATTATTGTACCATCTAAATGGCTATGAAATATATTTTCCATAACCAAAAAAAAATGTATTTTCAGCTGTTTTGAAGCAGACGATCAAAACTTGAAGTAATAGACGCAAAAACAAAACGTAAGAACGGGAAGCATAGAAATAGTGCACATAGAACATATATGCCGCTACTTAATATTGCTAAGTAGAAGTGCTGAGCAATTAGTGCTTTTTGAAGTTTATTTCAGTTTGATTATGTAAGGGATGATCAACGAGGGGCTATAAATTATCTGGAACATAATGAACAACGTGGAAGGTTTGTTCCGCGACTCGCTAGTGGAGTGCAACTATCTTCCAAGGAGTAGCTTTATGTCCAGATACCGCATAGAGCCCCTCGTTGATTTATCCCTTTTTATACCATGGCTATAATTGAACACATTTCGCAAGTAGAAATGTTTTCCAACATCCACTGAAGTTTACTAGATAGCGACGGTAGTTGCCGTGGTAACAAAACAGACTCGCTAGTTCAGTCCCAGATTGCTATTAAGAAAATCGGAATTCAATAATGCCATTATTTGAATATGTTGGCAATTCATTGTATAAAAGTGATAATGCCCTCGGAAGCTGGAGTTTGGAGGATATATTGGCATGGTTTGCAGGCCCTCGACAAACACCCGTGCCAATATATCCTCCAAATACCGGCTTCTCGGGCATTATCACTTAAATAATGAACTTGTGGTTTTACTTAATTCTCCATACTGGCTAGGGTTGAATATTTCCCCTGTGTTTTACAAATGTTCCATCCTAAGGATAAAATCTTTTTTTTTTTCGCCGGGTAAGACGATATTTCCCGCAAACCGAAAGTCTCATTCACAAGCATTTTAACCCTTACAAAAACAAAACAAAAACAACATATTGGAGTTGTGCAACTGCAGTAAAAGTGCCTTGACTGTAGTCCGCTGTTACGGAGTCTAGTTGATAGGTATTCGACTAGCCGGACTGTTCCCCGGACTCCACGCGTAGGGATTTGTACAATGCTTAACAAGGCTATTGAACTTGATGTCTGTCTTTAGTCCTTTATCTAACATATCATACTGAAACAATAAGTTCATACCCACTTGTTATTCCTTTATCCAACACATCATACTGAAACAATAAGTTCAAACCCACTTCCTTTATCCAACACATCATACTGAAACAATAAGTTCAAACCCACTTGTTATTCCTTTATCCAACACATCATACTGAAACAATAAGATCAAAACCACTTGTTTTGCAAAGCATAACACGTAACACACAGCTGTTTGTGCGGGTCGCTACAATATCATACTGAAACATCCACTGTGGTGTTTTGAATGCAGTAATTGCAGAATAACTTATACTGCAAAATTACTGTAGTAAAAAAATAAAATTGATTCAGTATTTGCAGCACAGGGTACTTCGACTGCACTATAACTACAGGTAACCTGCACTCTGACTGCACTATAACTACAGGTAACCTGCACTCTGACTGCACTATAACTACAGGTAACCTGCACTCTGACTGCACTATAACTACAGGTAACCTGCACTCTGACTGCACTATAACTACAGGTAACCTGCACTCTGACTGCACTATAACTACAGGTAACCTGCACTCTGACTGCACTATAACTACAGGTAACCTGCACTCTGACTGCACTATAACTACAGTTAACCTGCACTCTGACTGCACTATAACTACAGGTAACCTGCACTCTGACTGCACTATAACTACAGGTAACCTGCACTCTGACTGCACTATAACTACAGGTAACCTGCACTCTGACTGCACTATAACTACAGGTAACCTGCACTCTGACTGCACTATAACTACAGGTAACCTGCACTCTGACTGCACTATAACTACAGGTAACCTGCACTCTGACTGCACTATAACTACAGGTAACCTGCACTCTGACTGCACTATAACTACAGGTAACCTGCACTCTGACTGCACTATAACTACAGGTAACCTGCACTCTGACTGCACTATAACTACAGGTAACCTGCACTCTGACTGCACTATAACTACAGGTAACCTGCACTCTGACTCCACTATAACTACAGGTAACCTGCACCCTGACTGCACTATAACTACAGGTAACCTGCACTCTGACTGCACTATAACTACAGGTAACCTGCACCCTGACTGCACTATAACTACAGTTAACCTGCACTCTGACTGCACTATAACTACAGGTAACCTGCACTCTGACTGCACTATAACTACAGTTAACCTGCACTCTGACTGCACTATAACTACAGGTAACCTGCACTCTGACTGCACTATAACTACAGGTAACCTGCACTCTGACTGCACTATAACTACAGGTAACCTGCACTCTGACTGCACTATAACTACAGGTAACCTGCACTCTGACTGCACTATAACTACAGGTAACCTGCACTCTGACTGCACTATAACTACAGGTAACCTGCACTCTGACTGCACTATAACTACAGGTAACCTGCACTCTGACTGCACTATAACTACAGGTAACCTGCACTCTGACTGCACTATAACTACAGGTAACCTGCACTCTGACTGCACTATAACTACAGGTAACCTGCACTCTGACTGCACTATAACTACAGGTAACCTGCACTCTGACTGCACTATAACTACAGGTAACCTGCACTCTGACTGCACTATAACTACAGGTAACCTGCACTCTGACTGCACTATAACTACAGGTAACCTGCACTCTGACTGCACTATAACTACAGGTAACCTGCACTCTGACTGCACTATAACTACAGGTAACCTGCACTCTGACTGCAATATGTTTTCGTAAGGGAAAGCAAGTAAAGGTCTGGATTGGAATACAGCTTTTATCAGCCTGAAAATGCAAACCTGATGCTACTTGAGCCAGATGAGCCATATATTAAATATATTTTATGAGCCCTACATAAACATTTTAATGAGCCTAAGCCTTAAAAAAATGATGTACCGTTATCTAAAAGATATATGATATAGGCACATTAGAACAAGACAGAAAAACACAAAAGCCCATAGATGGAGCTAGCTATATGCTCTCTTGGGTAAATAAACGAAACTAGCCAGTAGGGTCATCTTTTTGAGTGTGAACTGTGTAACTTTTTAATGTATTGAATTATATGGACTGGAAATACGCACGTCATTCAAACCATGATAAAGGTGCAGCACGTGCGGCCTACACATGTACAAGTATAGGCTAGATAAGTATGCATTTTTAATATTGAAATATAATAGGGCCTATTTGTATAATTAGTAGGCCAATGCATATACTGTACGGATTAGCCTACCTCCTCTCTTGTTCTATTGTTGCTTCATTTCTTCCTCGTTTTCAAAAATGTCAATAAAGTTTCGCTGTCCATATTTTCATCATTTTAATGACATCCTTGAATAATATTATATATTATATATATTATTCTGCATCTATAATATATAGATGCAGAAGGTTTTCACTTCTCTTCACTAAGATTGAATGGTTATGGGTCTGAATTAATAACTGCTATAGTCTACCACCATCTGAATGGTTATGAGTCTGAATTAATAACTGCTATAGTCTACCACCATCTGAATGGTTATGGGTCTGAATTAATAACTGCTATAGTCTACCACCATCTGAATGGTTATGGGTCTGAATTAATAACTGCTATAGTCTACCACCATCTGAATGGGTCTGAATTAATAACTGTTATAGTCTACCACCATCTGAATGGGTCTGATTTAATAACTGCTATAGTCTACCACCATCTGAATGGGTCTGAATTAATAACTGCTATAGTCTACCACCATCTGAATGGGTCTGAATTAATAACTGCTATAGTCTACCCCCATCTGAATGGGTCTGAATTAATAACTGCTATAGTCTACCACCATCTGAATGGTTATGGGTCTGAATTAATAACTGCTATAGTCTACCACCATCTGAATGGTTATGGGTCTGAATTAATAACTGTTATAGTCTACCACCATCTGAATGGTTATGGGTCTGAATTAATAACTGCTATAGTCTACCACCATCTGAATGGTTATGGGTCTGAATTAATAACTGCTATAGTCTACCACCATCTGAATGGTTATGGGTCTGAATTAATAACTGCTATAGTCTACCACCATCTGAATGGTTATGGGTCTGAATTAATAACTGTTATAGTCTACCACCATCTGAATGGTTATGGGTCTGAATTAATAACTGTTATAGTCTACCACCATCTGAATGGTTATGGGTCTGAATTAATAACTGTTATAGTCTACCACCATCTGAATGGTTATGGGTCTGAATTAATAACTGTTATAGTCTACCACCATCTGAATGGTTATGGGTCTGAATTAATAACTGCTATAGTCTACCACCATCTGAATGGTTATGAGTCTGAATTAATAACTGCTATAGTCTACCACCATCTGAATGGTTATGGGTCTGAATTAATAACTGTTATAGTCTACCACCATCTGAATGGTTATGGGTCTGAATTAATAACTGCTATAGTCTACCACCATCTGAATGGTTATGAGTCTGAATTAATAACTGCTATAGTCTACCACCATCTGAATGGGTCTGAATTAATAACTGCTATAGTCTACCACCATCTGAATGGTTATGGGTCTGAATTAATAACTGCTATAGTCTACCACCATCTGAATGGGTCTGAATTAATAACTGCTATAGTCTACCACCATCTGAATGGTTATGGGTCTGAATTAATAACTGCTATAGTCTACCACCATCTGAATGGTTATGGGTCTGAATTAATAACTGTTATAGTCTACCACCATCTGAATGGTTATGGGTCTGAATTAATAACTGTTATAGTCTACCACCATCTGAATGGTTATGGGTCTGAATTCATAACTGCTATAGCCTACCACCATCAATGGTTATGGGTCTGAATTAATAACTGTTATAGTCTACCACCATCTGAATGGTTATGGGTCTGAATTAATAACTGCTATAGTCTACCACCATCTGAATGGTTATGGGTCTGAATTAATAACTGCTATAGTCTACCACCATCTGAATGGTTATGGGTCTGAATTAATAACTGCTATAGTCTACCACCATCTGAATGGTTATGGGTCTGAATTAATAACTGTTATAGTCTACCACCATCTGAATGGTTATGGGTCTGAATTAATAACTGTTATAGTCTACCACCATCTGAATGGTTATGGGTCTGAATTCATAACTGCTATAGCCTACCACCATCAATGGTTATGGGTCTGAATTAATAACTGCTATAGTCTACCACCATCTGAATGGTTATGGGTCTGAATTAATAACTGCTATAGTCTACCACCATCTGAATGGTTATGGGTCTGAATTAATAACTGCTATAGTCTACCACCATCTGAATGGTTATGGGTCTGAATTAATAACTGCTATAGTCTACCACCATCTGAATGGTTATGGGTCTGAATTAATAACTGCTATAGTCTACCACCATCTGAATGGTTATGGGTCTGAATTAATAACTGTTATAGTCTACCACCATCTGAATGGGTCTGAATTAATAACTGTTATAGTCTACCACCATCTGAATGGTTATGGGTCTGAATTAATAACTGCTATAGTCTACCACCATCTGAATGGGTCTGAATTAATAACTGCTATAGTCTACCCCCATCTGAATGGGTCTGAATTAATAACTGTTATAGTCTACCACCATCTGAATGGTTATGGGTCTGAATTAATAACTGCTATAGTCTACCACCATCTGAATGGTTATGGGTCTGAATTAATAACTGATATAGTCTACCACCATCTGAATGGGTCTGAATTAATAACTGTTATAGTCTACCACCATCTGAATGGGTCTGAATTAATAACTGTTATAGTCTACCACCATCTGAATGGTTATGGGTCTGAATTAATAACTGCTATAGTCTACCACCATCTGAATGGTTATGGGTCTGAATTAATAACTGTTATAGTCTACCACCATCTGAATGGTTATGGGTCTGAATTAATAACTGCTATAGTCTACCACCATCTGAATGGTTATGGGTCTGAATTAATAACTGTTATAGCCTACCACCATCTGAATGGTTATGGGTCTGAATTAATAACTGCTATAGTCTACCACCATCTGAATGGTTATGGGTCTGAATTAATAACTGCTATAGTCTACCACCATCTGAATGGGTCTGAATTAATAACTGTTATAGTCTACCACCATCTGAATGGGTCTGAATTAATAACTGCTATAGTCTACCACCATCTGAATGGTTATGGGTCTGAATTAATAACTTCTATAGCCTACCACCATCTGAATGGTTATGGGTCTGAATTAATAACTTCTATAGCCTACCACCATCTGAATGGTTATGGGTCTGAATTAATAACTGCTATAGTCTACCACCATCTGAATGGGTCTGAATTAATAACTGCTATAGTCTACCACCATCTGAATGGTTATGGGTCTGAATTAATAACTGCTATAGTCTACCACCATCTGAATGGTTATGGGTCTGAATTAATAACTGTTATAGTCTACCACCATCTGAATGGTTATGGGTCTGAATTAATAACTGTTATAGTCTACCACCATCTGAATGGGTCTGAATTAATAACTGCTATAGTCTACCACCATCTGAATGGTTATGGGTCTGAATTAATAACTTCTATAGCCTACCACCATCTGAATGGTTATGGGTCTGAATTAATAACTTCTATAGCCTACCACCATCTGAATGGTTATGGGTCTGAATTAATAACTGCTATAGTCTACCACCATCTGAATGGGTCTGAATTAATAACTGCTATAGTCTACCACCATCTGAATGGTTATGGGTCTGAATTAATAACTGCTATAGTCTACCACCATCTGAATGGTTATGGGTCTGAATTAATAACTGTTATAGTCTACCACCATCTGAATGGTTATGGGTCTGAATTAATAACCGCTATAGTCTACCACCATCTGAATGGTTCTGGGTCTGAATTAATAACCGCTATAGTCTACCACCATCTGAATGGTTCTGGGTCTGAATTAATAACTGTTATAGTCTACCACCATCTGAATGGGTCTGAATTAATAACTGCTATAGTCTACCACCATCTGAATGGTTATGGGTCTGAATTAAAAACCGCTATAGTCTACCACCATCTGAATGGTTCTGGGTCTGAATTAATAACCGCTATAGTCTACCACCATCTGAATGGTTCTGGGTCTGAATTAATAACTGTTATAGTCTACCACCATCTGAATGGGTCTGAATTAATAACTGCTATAGTCTACCACCATCTGAATGGTTATGGGTCTGAATTAATAACTGCTATAGTCTACCACCATCTGAATGGTTATGGGTCTGAAGTAATAACTGCTATAGTCTACCACCATCTGAATGGGTCTGAATTAATAACTGCTATAGCCTACCACCATCTGAATGGTTATGGGTCTGAATTAATAACTGCTATAGTCTACCACCATCTGAATGGGTCTGAATTAATAACTGCTATAGTCTACCACCATCTGAATGGTTATGGGTCTGAATTAATAACTGCTATAGTCTACCACCATCTGAATGGTTATGGGTCTGAATTAATAACTGCTATAGTCTACCACCATCTGAATGGGTCTGAATTAATAACTGCTATAGTCTACCACCATCTGAATGGTTATGGGTCTGAATTAATAACTGCTATAGTCTACCACCATCTGAATGGGTCTGAATTAATAATTGTTATAGTCTACCACCATCTGAATGGGTCTGAATTAATAACTGCTATAGTCTACCACCATCTGAATGGTTATGGGTCTGAATAAATAACTGCTATAGTCCACCACCATCTGAATGGTTATGGGTCTGAATTAATAACTGCTATAGTCTACCACCATCTGAATGGGTCTGAATTAATAACTGCTATAGTCTACCACCATCTGAATGGTTATGGGTCTGAATTAATAACTGCTATAGTCTACCACCATCTGAATGGTTATGGGTCTGAATTAATAACTTCGGTCGCTCTTCTTTCAAACCCCTGAGTTCTGTTGGCTGCTGTATCAACACAATCTCACATTCAATTCGTGCAAATATGTACAAAAAGTATTTCAGCAGGTCTCCGTGCGTTTTTGTGTGGCTTAATTTAATAGGAAAATTAATTTTGTGAGTCTGGACTCTGATCAATTAAGACATGTCTATAACGAGTCTGGACTCTGATCAATTAAGACATGTCTATAACGAGTCTGGACTATGATCAATTGAGACATAACTGTAACGAGTCTGGACTACGATCAATTAAGACATATCTATAACGAGTCTGGACTACGATCAATTAAGACATGTCTATAACGAGTCTGGACTATGATCAATTGAGACATAACTGTAACGAGTCTGGACTATGATCAATTAAGACATGTCTATAACGAGTCTGGACTCTGATCAATTAAGACATGTCTATAACGAGTCTGGACTATGATCAATTAAGACATAACTGTAACGAGTCTGGACTACGATCAATTAAGACATATCTATAACGAGTCTGGACTCTGATCAATTAAGACATAACTGTAACGAGTCTGGACTATGATCAATTAAGTCATATCTATAACGAGTCTGGACTCTGATCAATTAAGACATGTCTATAACGATTCTGGACTATGATCAATTAAGTCATATCTATAACGAGTCTGGACTCTGATCAATTAAGACATGTCTATAACGAGTCTGGACTATGATCAATTAAGACATAACTGTAACGAGTCTGGACTCTGATCAATTAAGACATATCTATAACGAGTCTGGACTACGATCAATTAAGACATATCTATAACGAGTCTGGACTATGATCAATTAAGTCACATCTATCTACAGGCGCTACTAAAAAAACTGGAGCCCTGGATTTCCAAACACACCAAGAAAGTTGTGAAGAGGACACGACAAAGCCTATTCCCCCTCAGGGAACTAAAAAGATTTGGCATGGGTCCTCAGATCCTCAAAAGGTTCTACAGCTGCACCATCGAGAGCATCCTGACGGGTTGCATCACTGCCTGGTACGGCAATTGCTCGGCCTCCGACTGCAAGGCACTACAGAGGGTAATGCGTACGGCCCAGTACATCACTGGGGCCAAGCTTCCTGCCATCCAGGTCCTCTATACCAGGCGGTGTCAGAGGAAGGACCTAAAAATTGTCAAAGACTACAGCCAGCCCAGTCATAAACTGTTCTCTCTACTACCGCATGGCAAGCGGTACCGGAGTGCCAAGTCTAGGACCAAAAGGCTTCTCAACAGTTTTTACCCCCAAGCCATAAGACTTCTGAACAGGTAGTCAAATGGCTACCCGGACTATTTGCATTGTGTGCCCCCCACCCCAACCTCTCATTTACGCTGCTGCTACTCTCTGTTTATCATATATGCATAGTCATTTTAACTATACATTCATGTACATACTACCTCAATTGGGCCGACCAACCAGTGCTCCCGCACATTGGCTAACCGGGCTATCAGCATTGTGTCCCGCCACCCGCCAACCCCTCTTTTACGCTACTGCTACTCTCTGTTCATCATATATGCATAGTCACTTTAACCATATCCACATGTACATAATACCTCAATCAGCCTGACTAACCGGTGTCTGTATATAGCCCCGTTACTGTATATAGCCTGGCTACTGTATATAGCCTCACTACTGTATATAGCCTGGCTACTGTATATAGCCTCTCTACTGTATATAGCCTCACTACTGTATATAGCCTCTCTACTGTATATAGCCTCTCTACTGTATATAGCCTCTCTACTGTATATAGCCTCTCTACTGTATATAGCCTCACTACTGTATATAGCCTCTCTACTGTATATAGCCTCTCTACTGTATATAGCCTCTCTACTGTATATAGCCTCACTACTGTATATAGCCTGGCTACTGTATGTATCCAACAGAACAGGCCCTGTTTAGAGGTCCAGACAGTTGTAGTCCAACAGAACAGGCCCTGTTTAGAGGTCCAGACAGTTGTAGTCCAACAGAACAGGCCCTGTTTAGAGGTCCAGACAGTTGTAGTCCAACAGAACAGGCCCTGTTTAGAGGTCCAGGCAGTTGTAGTCCAACAGAACAGGCCCTGTTTAGAGGTCCAGACAGTTGTAGTCCAACAGAACAGGCCCTGTTTAGAGGTCCAGACAGTTATAGTCCAACAGAACCGGCCCTGTTTAGAGGTCCAGACAGTTGTAGTCCAACAGAACCGGCCCTGTTTAGAGGTCCAGACAGTTGTAGTCCAACAGAACCGGCCCTGTTTAGAGGTCCAGACAGTTGTAGTCCAACAGAACCGGCCCTGTTTAGAGGTCCAGACAGTTGTAGTCCAACAGAACCGGCCCTGTTTAGAGGTCCAGACAGTTGTAGTCCAACAGAACCGGCCCTGTTTAGAGGTCCAGACAGTTGTAGTCCAACAGTACAGGCCCTGTTTAGAGGTCCAGACAGTTGTAGTCCAACAGTACAGGCCCTGTTTAGAGGTCCAGACAGTTGTAGTCCAACAGTACAGGCCCTGTTTAGAGGTCCAGACAGTTGTAGTCCAACAGAACAGGCCCTGTTTAGAGGTCCAGACAGTTGTAGTCCAACAGAACCGGCCCTGTTTAGAGGTCCAGACAGTTGTAGTCCAACAGAACAGGCCCTGTTTAGAGGTCCAGACAGTTGTAGTCCAACAGAACCGGCCCTGTTTAGAGGTCCAGACAGTTGTAGTCCAACAGAACAGGCCCTGTTTAGAGGTCCAGACAGTTGTAGTCCAACAGAACCGGCCCTGTTTAGAGGTCCAGACAGTTGTAGTCCAACAGAACCGGCCCTGTTTGGAGGTCCAGACAGTTGTAGTCCAACAGAACAGGCCCTGTTTGGAGGTCCAGACAGTTGTAGTCCAACAGAACCGGCCCTGTTTAGAGGTCCAGACAGTTGTAGTCCAACAGAACCGGCCCTGTTTAGAGGTCCAGACAGTTGTAGTCCAACAGAACCGGCCCTGTTTAGAGGTCCAGACAGTTGTAGTCCAACAGAACCGGCCCTGTTTAGAGGTCCAGACAGTTGTAGTCCAACAGAACAGGCCCTGTTTGGAGGTCCAGACAGTTGTAGTCCAACAGAACCGGCCCTGTTTGGAGGTCCAGACAGTTTTAGTCCAACAGAACCGGCCCTGTTTAGAGGTCCAGACAGTTGTAGTCCAACAGAACAGGCCCTGTTTAGAGGTCCAGACAGTTGTAGTCCAACAGAACCGGCCCTGTTTAGAGGTCCAGACAGTTGTAGTCCAACAGAACAGGCCCTGTTTAGAGGTCCAGACAGTTGTAGTCCAACAGAACAGGCCCTGTTTGGAGGTCCAGACAGTTGTAGTCCAACAGAACCGGCCCTGTTTAGAGGTCCAGACAGTTGTAGTCCAACAGAACCGGCCCTGTTTAGAGGTCCAGACAGTTATAGTCCAACAGAACCGGCCCTGTTTAGAGGTCCAGACAGTTGTAGTCCAACAGAACAGGCCCTGTTTGGAGGTCCAGACAGTTGTAGTCCAACAGAACCGGCCCTGTTTGGAGGTCCAGACAGTTTTAGTCCAACAGAACCGGCCCTGTTTAGAGGTCCAGACAGTTGTAGTCCAACAGAACAGGCCCTGTTTAGAGGTCCAGACAGTTGTAGTCCAACAGAACAGGCCCTGTTTAGAGGTCCAGACAGTTGTAGTCCAACAGAACCGGCCCTGTTTAGAGGTCCAGACAGTTGTAGTCCAACAGAACCGGCCCTGTTTAGAGGTCCAGACAGTGATAGTCCAACAGAACCGGCCCTGTTTAGAGGTCCAGACAGTTGTAGTCCAACAGAACCGGCCCTGTTTAGAGGTCCAGACAGTGATAGTCCAACAGAACCGGCCCTGTTTAGAGGTCCAGACAGTTGTAGTCCAACAGAACCGGCCCTGTTTGGAGGTCCAGACAGTTGTAGTCCAACAGAACCGGCCCTGTTTAGAGGTCCAGACAGTTGTAGTCCAACAGAACCGGCCCTGTTTAGAGGTCCAGACAGTTGTAGTCCAACAGAACCGGCCCTGTTTGGAGGTCCAGACAGTTTTAGAGGAAGCGTACAAATTGCATCTCGTTGTATCTGCCAGTGGAACTGAAGAATTAAAGATAACTGTGATCGTAACAAACCTTTTTTATTTTATACCTGAGCTGTCAGTTTTAATCTTGTTTTTTATTAATACTCTATTAGCTGGTAGTTGGTCATTTATTACCAAGGTCCAATCTGACACGCGCCAAACGGCAGATAGGTGGCGCCAACAACGTATCAGGAAGTGACAAAAAAATCCAAAGAAAATCAGACGGCATCAGGAAAGGTCAATCACACCACAGATTGAATCTACATAAATGTGATGTCCATGTAGGTTGTGCTTCTGTAACAGATTAACTTTCCGTCCGTCCCCTCGCCCCGACCCGGGCGCGAACCAGGGACCCTCTGCACAACGTGGCTGTTTCAGGTCATTTCAGGCCATGGTGGACACGGCCCAACAAACCTATGCTCACCTTTTTATATTCCCACGCTGACTTCGTATGTTGGGAGAACAATAGACTATTAGAAATATCACATAGACAGACCATTATTACGGTTCCAGCAGGCTGATAGGCATGAATAAGTAGCACTGAAAATTTTTTGACCATCCTTTTAATTATTAATAATTCCTCAATTCCCAACTTGGAAGACAACACATGTCTTTTTTTAATTTATGTTTTATTTGTACCTTTTATTTAACGAGGCAAGTCAATTAAGAACAAATTCTTATTTTCAATGACTGGCCTAGGAACAGTGGGTTAACTGCCTTGTTCAGGGGCAGAACGACAGATTTTTACCTTGTCAGCTCGGGGATTCGATTTTGCAATCTTTCGGTTACTAGTCCAATGCTCTAACCACTAGGCTACCTGCCTCCTCTGACCACTAGGCTACCTGCCTCCTCTAACCACTAGGCTACCTGCCTCCTCTAACCACTAGGCTACCTGCCTCCTCTAACCACTAGGCTACCTGCCTCCTCTAACCACTAGGCTACCTGCCTCCTCTAACCACTAGGCTACCTGCCTCCTCTGACCCCTAGGCTACCTGCCTCCTCTGACCACTAGGCTACCTGCCTCCTCTAACCCCTAGGCTACCTGCCTCCTCTGACCACTAGGCTACCTGCCTCCTCTGACCACTAGGCTACCTGCCTCCTCTGACCACTAGGCTACCTGCCTCCTCTAACCACTAGGTTACCTGCCTCCTCTAACCACTAGGTTACCTGCCTCCTCTGACCACTAGGCTACCTGCCTCCTCTAACCACTAGGCTACCTGCCGCCTCTAACCACTAGGCTACCTGCCTCCTCTGACCACTAGGCTACCTGCCTCCTCTGACCACTAGGCTACCTGCCTCCTCTAACCACTAGGCTACCTGCCTCCTCTAACCACCAGGCTACCTGCCTCCTCTAACCACCCAGGCTACCTGCCTCCTCTAACCACTCTAACCACTAGGCTACCTGCCTCCTCTAACCACTCTAACCACTAGGCTACCTGCCTCCTCTAACCACTAGGCTACCTGCCTCCTCTAACCACTAGGCTACCTGCCTCCTCTAACCACTAGGCTACTTGCCTCCTCTAACCACTAGGCTACCTGCCTCCTCTAACCACTAGGCTACCTGCCTCCTCTAACCACTAGGCTACCTGCCTCCTCTAACCACTAGGCTACCTGCCTCCTCTAACCACTAGGCTACCTGCCTCCTCTAACCACTAGGCTACCTGCCTCCTCTGACCCCTAGGCTACCTGCCTCCTCTGACCACTAGGCTACCTGCCTCCTCTAACCCCTAGGCTACCTGCCTCCTCTGACCACTAGGCTACCTGCCTCCTCTGACCACTAGGCTACCTGCCTCCTCTGACCACTAGGCTACCTGCCTCCTCTAACCACTAGGTTACCTGCCTCCTCTAACCACTAGGTTACCTGCCTCCTCTGACCACTAGGCTACCTGCCTCCTCTAACCACTAGGCTACCTGCCGCCTCTAACCACTAGGCTACCTGCCTCCTCTGACCACTAGGCTACCTGCCTCCTCTGACCACTAGGCTACCTGCCTCCTCTAACCACTAGGCTACCTGCCTCCTCTAACCACCAGGCTACCTGCCTCCTCTAACCACCCAGGCTACCTGCCTCCTCTAACCACTCTAACCACTAGGCTACCTGCCTCCTCTAACCACTCTAACCACTAGGCTACCTGCCTCCTCTAACCACTAGGCTACCTGCCTCCTCTAACCACTAGGCTACCTGCCTCCTCTAACCACTAGGCTACTTGCCTCCTCTAACCACTAGGCTACCTGCCTCCTCTAACCACTAGGCTACCTGCCTCCTCTAACCACTAGGCTACCTGCCTCCTCTAACCACTAGGCTACCTGCCTCCTCTAACCACTAGGCTACCTGCCTCCTCTGACCCCTAGGCTACCTGCCTCCTCTGACCACTAGGCTACCTGCCTCCTCTAACCCCTAGGCTACCTGCCTCCTCTGACCACTAGGCTACCTGCCTCCTCTGACCACTAGGCTACCTGCCTCCTCTGACCACTAGGCTACCTGCCTCCTCTAACCACTAGGTTACCTGCCTCCTCTAACCACTAGGTTACCTGCCTCCTCTGACCACTAGGCTACCTGCCTCCTCTAACCACTAGGCTACCTGCCGCCTCTAACCACTAGGCTACCTGCCTCCTCTGACCACTAGGCTACCTGCCTCCTCTGACCACTAGGCTACCTGCCTCCTCTAACCACTAGGCTACCTGCCTCCTCTAACCACCAGGCTACCTGCCTCCTCTAACCACCCAGGCTACCTGCCTCCTCTAACCACTCTAACCACTAGGCTACCTGCCTCCTCTAACCACTCTAACCACTAGGCTACCTGCCTCCTCTAACCACTAGGCTACCTGCCTCCTCTAACCACTAGGCTACCTGCCTCCTCTAACCACTAGGCTACTTGCCTCCTCTAACCACTAGGCTACCTGCCTCCTCTAACCACTAGGCTACCTGCCTCCTCTAACCACTAGGCTACCTGCCTCCTCTAACCACTAGGCTACCTGCCTCCTCTAACCACTAGGCTACCTGCCTCCTCTAACCACTAGGCTACCTGCCTCCTCTGACCCCTAGGCTACCTGCCTCCTCTGACCACTAGGCTACCTGCCTCCTCTAACCCCTAGGCTACCTGCCTCCTCTGACCACTAGGCTACCTGCCTCCTCTGACCACTAGGCTACCTGCCTCCTCTGACCACTAGGCTACCTGCCTCCTCTAACCACTAGGTTACCTGCCTCCTCTAACCACTAGGTTACCTGCCTCCTCTGACCACTAGGCTACCTGCCTCCTCTAACCACTAGGCTACCTGCCGCCTCTAACCACTAGGCTACCTGCCTCCTCTGACCACTAGGCTACCTGCCTCCTCTGACCACTAGGCTACCTGCCTCCTCTAACCACTAGGCTACCTGCCTCCTCTAACCACCAGGCTACCTGCCTCCTCTAACCACCCAGGCTACCTGCCTCCTCTAACCACTCTAACCACTAGGCTACCTGCCTCCTCTAACCACTCTAACCACTAGGCTACCTGCCTCCTCTAACCACTAGGCTACCTGCCTCCTCTAACCACTAGGCTACCTGCCTCCTCTAACCACTAGGCTACTTGCCTCCTCTAACCACTAGGCTACCTGCCTCCTCTAACCACTAGGCTACCTGCCTCCTCTAACCACTAGGCTACCTGCCTCCTCTAACCACTAGGCTACCTGCCTCCTCTAACCACTAGGCTACCTGCCTCCTCTAACCACGAGGCTACCTGCCTCCTCTAACCACGAGGCTACCTGCCTCCTCTAACCACTAGGCTACCTGCCTAATTTAACCACTAGGCTACCTGCCTCCTCTAACCACTAGGCTACCTGCCTCCTCTAACCACTAGGCTACCTGCCTCCTCTAACCACTAGGCTACCTGCCTCCTCTAACCACTAGGCTACCTGCCTCCTCTAACCACTAGGCTACCTGCCTCCTCTAACCACTAGGCTACCTGCCCCCCTCCTCTAACCACTAGGCTACCTGCCCCCCTCCTCTAACCACTAGGCTACCTGCCCCCCTCCTCTAACCACTAGGCTACCTGCCCCCCTCCTCTAACCACTAGGCTACCTGCCCCCCTCCTCTAACCACTAGGCTACCTGCCCCCCTCCTCTAACCACTAGGCTACCTGCCCCCCTCCTCTAACCACTAGGCTACCTGCCCCCCTCCTCTAACCACTAGGCTACCTGCCCCCCTCCTCTAACCACTAGGCTACCTGCCCCCCTCCTCTAACCACTAGGCTACCTGCCCCCCTCCTCTAACCACTAGGCTACCTGCCCCCCTCCTCTAACCACTAGGCTACCTGCCTCCTCTAACCACTAGGCTACCCGCCTCCTCTAACCACTAGGCTACCTGTCTCCTCTAACCACTAGGCTACCCGCCTCCTCTAACCACTAGGCTACCTGTCTCCTCTAACCACGAGGCTACCTGCCTCCTCTAACCACTAGGCTACCTGCCTCCTCTAACCACTAGGCTACCTGCCTCCTCTAACCACGAGGCTACCTGCCTCCTCTAACCACCAGGCTACCTGCCTCCTCTAACCACTAGGCTACCTGCCTCCTCTAACCACTAGGCTACCTGCCTCCTCTAACCACTAGGCTACCTGCCTCCTCTGACCACTAGGCTACCTGCCTCCTCTAACCACTAGGCTACCTGCCTCCTCTAACCACTAGGCTACCTGCCTCCTCTAACCACTAGGCTACCTGTCTCCTCTAACCACTAGGCTACCTGTCTCCTCCAACCACTAGGCTACCTGCCTCCTCTGACCACTAGGCTACCTGCCTCCTCATTCTAAATGTCCACGTCTAGTTGCAGGGGGTGTCATCATGACATGTGACACTTTGGAGTGGACACCCACCTGTCTCAATCAATGAGAGAAGATTTTAAATAGACAAGATGGTGACATACACATTGTTGGATAACTGCATTTTTCACACATCATGTATAAGTGACTTAGTTGAGCTTCACAATCAATTTTAGATACTTTTCTATGTTTTGAACACGAAAAATGCTAATATCGGTACAAGGACTTGAATGGGATTTGTGTCCACAAATGCTAAAAACATTAGCATTTGTAAACAGTGGCAGGGAAATAAAACCGAAGCATGGATTGCTGTCCTACCTTGCCATGTAAACAGTCTATGGACATCGACTTACAATAAGTTATTCCTCTAAATATAAACTATTCTTATCGGCTACACATTGACCACAAAAGCAAGACATTTAAAAAATAAAATCATTTTAATCCGTGAAACTGTACAAAATGGTACCGTTAACAGCATTAAAAAATAGTAAAAAATTGCATGATTATTTTCCTAATTACATATAATCTTTGGAAGGGGAAAAAAAACAGTTTTTACAAGATATGTATAGTGCAGTAGTTTGCATAATTCCACAGCTACACACATGCCTATTGTATCTCATTTCTAAACTCAATGTCTGTCAGTCTTACTGTGCCACAAAAATATACATGATTGTCACTGCTTGGCTGTGAATGTCAAACAAATGACCACAAAAACAAAAAAAAGCGAGTATAAATTCATACGGTCAAACGTGTTCTTTCTTCAACTGAAGCCAGTAGCGTTACACGGTGTAGTAGTAGTAGCTCTATAGTGTGAAAAGGGTCATTCATTGTATAAAATCGTTACAGGATCACCTCTGTAATGAAAACCACTTTCATACAAAGACACAGAGGCTCTACATGATTCAGAATTTGACCTACATTGCGATACACTAGGGAACGATCCGTTTCTCCGTATTCCTCTTCAGATGATCATTGCACAATAAAGTGTCCGTATGAGCTTTTTCGTAACAACAAACCTGGAATCTGGGAATCCACAATGTCTTTTTACAGGCTGCTGAAAGGGTTCTGATGGTACAGTTCGGGAGGCAGACGGGCTGCACGAGCCACGGACCCCCATGTTGAACTCATCATACGTCTTATTCCATGCGTTATGATCCCAAATTGCAATCCTACTCCCTTAATAGTGCACTACTTTATGGACCCTGGCCAAAAGTAGTGCACTAAATAGGGCGTAGGGTGGCATTTGGGACACACAGTCCATTATATTATCATTCCCATGTCATTGTTGTTCATACTGTCGTTTCTCCCTGGTTGCTGGTACTCAGTCTCTTATAGAACGTGCGCCATGATTGCAGTGTTTTCCCTGACCATATCCAAAACCCGGACGTGATGCCGACAATCAAAGTCATCAAATACTTGATCATGAAGACAGTAAAGTCTGGGGTCATGAGCGCAAAATTGTTTGGTGGACAAGGCACCGCAAACCTCTTACAGATCTGTGTATGCCAAGTTTTCTCCCACTGTTCACGGAACGCCTGCTCGTAGAAGCAGCAGGCTATGACGATAGTGGCTGGAACGGTGTAGAGGACACTGAACACTCCGATACGAACCATAAGCTTCTCCAGCTTCTCCGTCTTGGTTCCGTCGTGTTTCATGATAGTTCTGATCCGGAACAGAGAGACAAATCCCGCGAGAAGGAACGACGTCCCTATAAACAAGTAGACAAAAAGAGGTGCCAGAACAAAACCACGCAAGGAATTCACACTGTTGATGCCTACATAGCACACGCCTGTGAGCAGGTCTCCATCCACCTGTCCCATGGCCAGGATGGTAATAGTTTTAACAGCGGGTACAACCCAGGCAGCGAGGTGGAAATACAGAGAGTTGGCCTCTATGGCTTCATGCCCCCACTTCATACCGGCAGAGAGGAACCACGTGAAGGACAGAATCACCCACCATATAGAACTGGCCATGCCGAAGAAATACAGAATCATAAAGAGAATAGTACAACCCTCCTTCTTAGTTCCCTGAGCTACAGTCTTATAACCAGTGTCCTTGAATTGATCAATACACACCACTTTATCCTCTAAGAGGAACCCGGCCACGTAGGCAGTGGCCACCATGAAGTAACAGCCAGAGAGGAAGATGATAGGCCTCTCTGGGTAGCAGAACCGTCTCATGTCCACTAGATAGGTCAGCACTGTGAACAGGGTGCTCACACAGCACAGAACGGACCAGATCCCGACCCAGAGCCTGCCAAACTTCACCTCCTCCTCCTGAAAATACATCAACCCGTTGGGCTTGGTGGGCTCGCAAGGCGCGCCGCAGTCCTTTACCCCCATAAAATAGTAGTTCAGATAGTTGGGCACCTGCAGTTGTAGCGGGCAGGAGAACTCCCGGTGTTGGTTCGGTCGGCCCATATTGGGGGATAGAGTCATGAGCTCAGGAACGTAGGGTGTTGGGTAAGAGGTGGGGCTACCGGTGTCCGAAGTGTTTTGACCCACACAGATCTCCCCTGCTCCGTGGACGGGGAAGTTCTCACAGCGGAGCCTCTCCGGCCACTGGAAACCAAACTTATTCATCAGAGCCTCGCAGCCTTGTCTCGCCCGCTCACACAGGGACCTGCACGGCGGGATAGCCTGCTCGAGGACCGTACAGACCGGCGCGTACATTGAACACAGGAAGAACTTCAGGTCCATGGAACACTGGACCTTGACGAGCGGGTAGAACTGGTGCACCTCCAGCCCGGCGTCGTCCTGGTTCGTGTGGCCGAGGAGATTCGGCATGATGGTCTGGTTATAGGCGATGTCCGTACAGAGGGGTATGGAGATGGGCTGGCAGAAGCCGTGTTCGGGTATAGAGATGCCCTTCTCACCGTGGTACTGGCCTGAACACAACGGGAAAAGCGCACACAAGATCACCAGCGCACAACGCGCCGTACCTGCCCAAGTAGCCGATTCCGCCATTGTTAAAATAAAAAACGTTGAATAAACTCCGAAATGTAAAAAAAAAAATAGTAACTTTTCAAAAACTCGAGTTTCATATATACCAGAAAAATTATCTCTTACATAGAAAAGCAAAAACCGTTTTATATCTCGAACCTAAACTGCTTGTTACAAGTCCACAAAACCGTGCGCATGGTCTCGGTATTCTCATGACTTCTTGGTCTCAGCTGTAAATAGTTGTAAAAAATCCGTTAGAAAGAGGTACTCCTTTGCGTTTCCTTCTCGGGATCACCAGTTTAAAAAGTAATTCACTGTCTCCTTAGTTAAAAGGAAGGTTCCACAGCGCGCATCTCCTCGCTTGTGTTGGAAATCGTTACGCATGTAGATGTATTAAATATTGTTGAAATAAGTTGCAATCTTCTTATTGTGCACACTGTCCATAGCGTTGCCTTGCTGGACACTACAAAGTTGGAGCTGTGACACACACTAAAGATCACAAGATGATGTGACGTCGGTTTCTAGTTACCCCTCATTCACAAGCCACACCGTAAGGGCGGGGCGCCTGAAAACCATGGCGTCTCCCGACTAATCACAGGGTTTGTTTTCCTTTGCGTCTCCTTGCTGATTGGATTGTGGGAATTATGGCAAACATGTTAATAACTTTTTTCCCATTTTTTTTTCTCCAGAATTATTATTATTTTTTTTTAAATTGAATTTAAAAAAGACCCTTCCTGAAATATTTTTGGTGCATAATCTCAAATTAAAATCACATTTTATTTGTCACATGCTTCATAGACAAAAGTTGTACTGTAGACAAACAGTGAAATGCTGCTTACTTATGGGTCCATTTCCAACGGTGCAGAGTTAAAGATAAAACATTAACATACAAATAGTGGCACGGTGAATAAGAATAAAAATAAAGAGTAAAAAAGATCAATTATTTTATTTAACCTTTATTTAACCAGGTAGACCTGGCCAAGATAAAGCAAAGCAGTGCGACAAAAACAACAACATAGAGTTACACATAAACAAACATACAGTGAATAACACAAGAGAGAAATCTATAAATCTATGTACAGTGTGTGCAAATGTAGAAGAGTAGGGAGGTAAGGCAATAAATAGGCCCTAGAGGTGAAATAATTACAATTTACCATTAACACTGGAGCGATAGATGTGCAGATGATGATGTGCAAGTGTGAGATACTGGGGTGCAAAAGAGCAAGAGGATAAGTAACAATATGGGGATGAGGTAGTTGGATGGGCTATTTACAGATGGGCTATGTACAGGTACAGTGATCGGTAAGCTGCTCTGACAGCTGATGCTAAAAGTTAGACAGGGAGATATAAGACTCCAGCTTCAGGGAATTTTGCAATTCGTTCCAGTCATTGGCAGCAGAGAACTGGAAGCAAAGGCGGCCAAAGGAAGTGTTGGCTTTGAAGATGACCAGTGAAATATACCTGCTGGAGCAGGTATATTTTTACAGGGGCTAGAAAATAACATGGCTATATACAGGGAGTAGAAAATAACATGGCTATATACAGAGAGTAGTAATAACATGGCTATATACAGAGAGTACCAGGTAATAACATGGCTATATACAGGGAGTAGTAATAACATGGCTATATACAGGGAGTAGTAAATAACATGGCTATATACATGGAGTACCAGGTAATAACATGGCTATATACAGAGAGTAGTAATAACATGGCTATATACATGGAGTACCAGGTAATAACATGGCTATATACAGAGAGTAGTAATAACATGGCTATATACAGGAAGTACCAGGTAATAACATGGCTATATACAGAGAGTAGTAATAACATGGCTATATACAGGAAGTACCAGGTAATAACATGGCTATATACAGGGAGTAGTAAATAACATGGCTATATACAGAGAGTACCAGGTAATAACATGGCTATATACAGGAAGTACCAGGTAATAACATGGCTATATACATGGAGTACCAGGTAATAACATGGCTATATACAGGAAGTACCAGGTAATAACATGGCTATATACAGGGAGTACCAGGTAATAACATGGCTATATACAGGGATTACCAGGTAATAACATGGCTATATACAGAGAGTAGTAAATAACATGGCTATATACAGGG